>NW_009939486.1:0-26710 GCF_000696875.1 Nestor notabilis | reverse complement strand
CCAGCTCCCTGCGTTACCCCACCGCAGCAGAGGGAACACTGACACTGCTGCCATTGTCACCTCCAGACTGCCAGCCACCCACGAGCAGGACCCGGGAGAGCTTTTGAGGGTCACTGGATGTTTGCTAGTAGTTCAAGGGCTGAGGAACCTGGTGTGGGAAGACCAGATCCAGCTCAGAACACAACCAGCCGGGAGCCCAGGGTGAGATGCCAGCCAAGGCAGATGCCAACCAGCTCCCGCCACAGGAATGTGCTCACCAGGGCACAGCAGTCAAACAACATTAGAGGAAAGAACTTCCCTTTATCCAGTATTTGTGCCTGGAGAAAGGGAGCTGAGCAGCAGACACCTTTCCCCCAGTAGCACTGTCCTGCTGCATCCCACCATGGACGGAAAATAACCCAGCATCCACCTAAACCTCTGTTGCAATCAGAGGTCTTGCTCCTTTGAAATCAGCAAGACAAGACACCCCCCCCCCAAAAAAAAAAAACCAAAAACCTTTCTCTGGGCACTGGGCTGGTGGGGAGCCCATAGGGACAGCTTCCCACCTTGCACCAGCATCGTGGCATCTGCATGAGGAAGCTACAGGTCTTACTTGTGTCCACAGCCATAGCACAGGCATCTCTGCAGGGACACAGTGTCCCTGTCCCCCAGAATCTCCAGTCTCAGCCAGCAAACAGATAAAGGGTGGGAAAAAGGGAAATTTATCCCCAGAGCAAGAAAGAAGAGAAGGTGGTTTGAGGTTTGGGCAGCTTAACCTCTGAAAAGGGTCTTGTTCCAGAAATACACATGGGTGGGATGTATTTATGGCCCTCACCAGCTTTTTGCTCCAATCTGACTCTTGCTGCAGAAGCAGCAAGCTGATTGCTGCTATTTTTTGCAAGGGGATGGGAAACCCAAGCATCAGCCATCAGCTGCCCTCAAGGAAAGAGCATGGATACACTACCTAGCTTCAGTGTCCAGCAGGAACAGGCTGGATTTTACATCTCACCCATCAATTGCTGTCACACAGAGCAAGAGCTGGTACCTAACTGCAGGAATTGTTCATCAAATGACTACGAGACTAAAGGTGGTTGAACCTGCTCAAAGAAAATAAAAAACTATCAATCAGTGGATAGAAGATGATGCTTTAGAGGTGAATTTTCTCATTCACCCAGCTCCCTACCTGAGCTTTATTAGCAGCACACGCTTATGGGGCACCTCAGTCCTGATCAGCCTGGACAGGCAATGAAGGAAAACACAGAGGATTCTTCTGTCTACCTCCTCTTTCACTGTCTCAAAGGTCCTGACCAAGACACTCAGATAGCTGGTCCAGAGATCAAAACATGCACATGACCATTGTGGTGCCTACTGAATCAGGCATAAGCAAAGATACCACTGTTTTCATCAAGGAGTTTTAAATCCTACAGAAACGACAGTATAAGTTGATCAGACCACTCTGGCAGGAGCCTGGAGCTCCTATGGTCAGAGCATCCCTCTGGAGATGAGGCAGGAGAACTGCTTAACATCACAGAATCAAGCAGGTTGGAAAACACCTTTAAGATCAAGTCCATCCGTTCCCCAGCACTGCCAAGGCCACCACTAACCCACGGCACTGAGGGCTTCATCTACACGGTTTGTGAATACTTGGGCAGCCTGTTCCAATACCTGATCACCATCAGCTTGGTGCTGAGGTGAGTGGCAAGGCCCGACTGCTCCACAGCAGGGCTGGCAAATACTGGAAGCCAGACATGGACCAGTTTGCACTGAGATCCCGCATTACATCATCATTCCATCTGCACCACAGGCTCACCAGAACCTACATCCACACCCCAGAAGCCCCTTTTCTCCCCCAGACTGGTCATGCGATGAAAACAGGGTTCATACTGACAGCTGCTGAGCAGAGGTTGGGCTGGCAGGCAGTTTGCATAACACCACTGGAGCATGCTCGGCGGTGCTGGCCGATTCCTCACTGCAACAATGGAAAAACCCAGGAATCTCGGTGAATAAGCCAGTCTGTGTCCTAAGTCAGCCCTTGGATTTCCTCCCTTTCTTGAGCCTGTCTCGCGTCTGCAAAAGCTCCGCTGGGGCTCTGCAGCCAGCCTCGGGAGCACAACTCTCAACAAGCTCACAGTTATGTGCTGGGCTCTCAACTGTTTGCTGCAGCCAGGAACTGGCTGGAAATCAGTTCAAAATGTTCTAGTTCCAAACCCCACCCCACAACCCCTGGATCTCTCCCTTCACACTCACAGAAGCAGGCACTGGGGCTTTTAACCACTTTGGTTTAGCCTTCTCCATTGGGAGAGCAAGGGACATCCCTTGTGCTGTTAACTCACCTTTGCCACTGCTGGCCCGAGACAGGAGCGAGGGCAGACTCTAGTCCCAGCTCCAGCAGTGATTTCCTTGCTCTGCCACTAATATCCACACCTTTCCCTGTCCACAGCTTCATCTTGGGAGCCATAGGCATTGTCACCCACCAAACCTACACACAGCAGGGCATCACTGTCTGGCATTTCAGTCACCACTTCCCCACAGGCTCTTCCACTGCCCCATCCTGCGTTGGAAGGCAACAGCCACTGCCCCACAATGCCACATGCTGAGAAAAACCCCCTCTCACACAGGTCTCCTGGCCATGACCATGGACATGTCACGCTCAGCTGCTCATAGGAACAGACACAGCAGAAATGAAGACTTATCTTTGCTCTCCCTTTCTTAGCCATCTCCTGGGTGCAGTCTAGATCTGCAAGGCTTCAACCAGTTTTGCGTTGCAAGAGCAGCTACAGCACTGTTGGCCTTTGGCATGACCCCATATTGCTCCCATCCCTATTCAGGCAAATTCCTTTGAAATCAGCAAGACAAGAGCCCCCAGAAACTTTGCTCTGTGATAAAAGCACAAGATGCTTCTTCCCAAGGCAGCTGAGGATAAATACATCCCAGGATCTTCAGCATGATGTGCCTGTGGAGCACAGCAGTGCTCCCTGCTATGCTGTTCAACCAAAACACGTTGTTTCCCCCACTGATGAGGCCGGGCCCTGCTCAGCTCAGCAGGGAGCAGATGGGTTCCCCACAGAGCAGGTCTGTGCTTGTTCGCCCTGTTGCAGGGAGGAAAACTACCTTGGCTCATTGTCTTCAGCAGCAGGGCCTGGCAGGACCATGGATACTCCTCTGCCTGGTGCCAAGGGGTTAAGCTCACAGTCAGTTCCCAAAGCCAGTTGCTTCCAACTGGCTGCTGCCTGCGGTTTGTGGGAAGGGATTTTGCTTTTTAATAACATTATAAATAGGGCTGTGTTCAGCATGCTGCAAACACAGTTACTCTCTTCTCTCCCACCCATCTCCCTCCTTCTCCTGTTTCTCTTCCCACCACACTAATTCCAGATATGACCATGTATCGGCCAGGCTTCTTCCTCACTGTCCTACTGGCATGTCTCACCTGCATCGTGCAGGCATGTCCCCCGAGCTGCCACTGCCATGGTGGAGACCTGCAGCACGTCATCTGCGACAACGCGGGGCTGAAGAAGATCCCCAAGGTGCCCGAGCAAACGCGGCTTCTCAACCTGCAGAAGAACAACTTCCCCGTCCTGCCGACCAACGGCTTCCGTGACATGAAGAAGCTGGTGTCCCTGCACCTCCAGAGCTCACGGATCAAGGAGATCTCAACCGGAGCCTTCCGGGGGCTCAAGAGCCTGGTCTACCTCTATCTCACTGACAACCAGATCAGTGTCATTAAGCCAGGAGCCTTCGATGACCTCTCTCAGCTCACCTACCTGTACCTGGACCAGAACAAGATCCCAGACCTACCCAAAGGGCTCCTCTCCCCTCTTGTCAACCTTTTCATCCTGCACTTAGGCAGCAATAAGATCCAGGAGCTGAAACCAGGGGTCTTTAATGGGGCCAAAGACCTGCGGTGGCTCTACCTCTCTGACAACTCCCTCACCAACCTCCTACCTGGGGCCCTGGAGGACGTAGAAAACCTCGCTGTCCTCCACCTGGACAAGAACCAGCTGAGCAGCTACCCTGTGAATGCAATGAGTAAGCTGAGAGTGCTGGAGGAGCTGAAGCTTTCTCATAACCCAATTGAGGTCATCCCTGACAATGCCTTCCAGTCCTTTGGGCGATACCTGCAGACACTCCACCTGGACAACATGAAACTGAAGAAGGTGAGTCCTTTCTCTTGCCATTTGCTCTGGATAAGAAACTTGGGGCTTGGTTTTCTTCTCCTTCACAAAGCTCTGGTGGCTGTCCCTCTCTTGCAGAGGAGAGGGGAGATGCAGGTCTGCAGGCTCTGCATACATCAGGGCATTGCCCAGCCAACAACACCCTGACATGGCTCAAGTGAGGGATGAGAGCACTCCACCCTTCTGTTATTTTATGCAAACCCAAATTATCTGGTGTTGTTCAAACTGCCTGGAAAGGCAGCATATTCCCTCCCAAGCTGAAGGTGACACCAGACATTGAGAAAGGTATTTGGGATGCTCCAGGGCAAATAACAACCTTCCATCACGCCAGACACAAGGTGTGGGATGAGAGGCGGATGTCTGCCTCCTACTCGAGGGATTGAGGAGCACTGCCACCTTGCAGAGCAAAACTGCTCTGCCTCCTTCCTTCAGCCTGGGTACCTGTTGTAGGCTGGGAGGGGAGAGGGGCCATGAATAGCAGTGGTTTCTTACCCATGCCTTGCAGACAGGTAGGCATAGGGACCTTCACCTCCCCCCATGCCTCCCAGCTTTACACATTACAAAGAAAGGTTTGTTTATTGATGCTGTCTCAAAAGGAACTCACGCAGCATCTTACAAAGGGGCCCTGTTCCCACTGGCAGGGAGGAGGAGGAGGAGGGACGTTCAGGTATCCCAAATGCAAAACAACCCCCTTCTTTTTCTGTGAGAAACAGGCAGGAGCATCACACTCAGGCAATCACTTGCATTAGGACCCCTGAAATGCCAGAACAGAAACAAGCACAGCGCAAGAACAGCAGCAGCCTGATGTCCTAGGTGCACCCCACATGGGTGGGAAGAGAGGAGGCTGCAGGTGGAACAGAACAATTCTCCCTGGGATGATGCTTTGCCGAGAAGCCCAAAGACAAAAGGGAACCCAGGTGAGGCAGGCAAGGGCTTCACAGCAGAACAATTCCTACCACATGGAGGAAGACGTAGTAAAATAGAGAATTTCTTACCAACAGAGAGCAACTCACAGGGATGAAATTACCTGAAAGCTACCAGGAATAGAGCACACCAGGGTTTTCAAGGGGATACAGCACCCAAAATGCTCAAAAACTGGAATTACAGCATGCCTAGGTGGAGAAGAGCACTATCTATAGCAGCTTGGTAGCACTGTCAGTATTTAAGCCCTTGTTCACTGTCAGCACTAACATCTCCAGGATGGGAATAAGCAATTCAACACTGAAAACAACCTACTGACCTCTCTAGGCCAGACCTCAGACATGCTGTCACAGCACTTCTGTACACTGAGGTTTAATGCAGTTTCATCATGCACAAGTCACAAATCACAGCTTAAATGCTGTATCAGCTGTAGAGACATCAAGAGTCCCAAGTTACACATTAGACTAACTCATGATGCTGGGGTGCTCCAGGGAATTAAGTGGTTTTGGAGTAGCCAAAAAGCAAGGATTAACAATGCTAGCCAGCAAAAAACACTTTCTTCTGTTCAGTGACCCTCTATGGACAGGACCTTTAAAGGCTTTCCTGCAGCCAGATGCCTCCTTTCCTCCCCAGCAGCCCAGTAAGACACCAGTTTACAGGACCAGCACTAACAGGGATGGCTTCTGCAGCTTTAGGGCTTGCATTCTTTGCCAGGAACACAAACTCCCACCCCAGCTCAGAGCCTTCTCTTCAAATCCTCAAAGGCCTCATATCCAAACAGCCCACGCATGAACTGTGCTCTGATAGGAGACATCTAATCACAGAGGTCTCACGACCTAGGAAATCACCACCAAATACTTCAAATGCCGCTGGCATCTTGACTGCAGCTCTTGCTCCTTCCCAAAAACACTGTCCTTAGCTGTTCCCTACATGGCTCCAAGAGTTTTGAGCTGATTAAATGCAGAACCCTTCCACTCAAAGCTATCCCAGCCTATATTGCATTGAGCAGAACGAGAAGAGTCCTCAGGCTACTCCGCAGCTCCAGCATGGAGCTCCCAAAGCAATCCACCAGCATCATGGACCCCCATCAGTCACTGGCCAGGACCCACCACGTACATCAACATGAAACCAGGCACTGCAAGCTTTACAGACACCCTTCTCTGTGTATTGATTCCCAAATAACTTAGAGGAGCAATCAATCCTCCATCTAAACAAGGGAAGAAATAACCCATTTCTTCACAAACGCGTGCTCTGGCAGGCAGCGCAGCGGCTGTAACCAGCAGATGTGAACTCTCCTCCCGGGGCTGGGAGAGGAAAGAGCAGCTGAGACAGTACAGCACTGTCCAAAGCAGAACGTGGCCAGGCTGCCGCCCCGCTGCACGGCGTGCCAGCATCTCTGAGCAGCTCCACTATCAGCACAGTGAAACCTACCGAGGTCAGCTCAGTGCTGGACCGCAGAGGCCAGCCCCACTGATTGTCCAACAGCTACAGGGCTCTGGGAGCCTCTTAGCTAAGCTCTAATCCCATCCAGCATTGCTTAGTTTGGAAGATGACAAAAGTTCACAGCTTAAAATAGCGGGTTTTCCCTGTCAGGCTTTTTAGCTTAGAGAGCTTGAACGCACCCTGATGGTCCTGTCTGAAGTGCAAGGTTCTGGTCAGCAATGGGAGAGCAGGTCCTTGACTGGGGGGGTTCTGGTAGACCTAGTGAGCCTCCTCTTCACCCTTTCTGCTTCACTCCCCCCAGCTCTGAGAAGGGGGAGAGATGCTTTGTCACAGCCAAGAGGAGCTTTGTGCTTTGTCAATGACTCCCTTTCCAGAGCATCACCACCGAGGAAGTTTGTGTTGAAGGGTTTGCTTTCAAGAAGAAAGTTTCCAGCCTGAGTAACCATGGGGTAAAAAAGCCAGGATGAGGCCTCAGTGAAGAGAGGCAGAGCCAGGTCTCTCAGCCTCTCTCCTCTCTTTGGCAGCTTTTTTAAGGGAGGCTCTCTCTTAAAGCCTTCCCATTAATTGAGAAAAGACAAATCCTGCAGCATCCCCTGCAAACAACTGACTGGAGATGAGATAAAACAGAGGAGGTTGAGGTGCTGGAAACCTGCCTCTATTTCTGCACTGCTCAGATGCCAAGTGTAACTTTCCACTCGGAGTCCCCGGGCACTGCCAAAGTCTACAGCCCCTTCAGACGCCACAAACACTCCCTCCTTCAGCTGTTCCAGGACAGGCAACAGGCACTGGGAGGGTTTCCAGCCTTGGAAAGGAATACACCCAGAAAATGTCTTCATTTAGAACGGAGAAGTATGGCTTGAAAATAGAGGAGGCTGCCAGACTTGACTGTATTTAGGGATGTAGCTGCAAAGACAATCCCACGTGGATTTGGGACATGACTCTCTGCAGGCAGGGGACTCCATCACCCATAAGCCCACTAGTTTGATACCTCTGTTAGGTGTCCAAAGCTTCCAGCAAGCCAGGACACCCTTCCACTACTCTTTCCATGCTTATGCCACCAAGTCTTGAACAGATGCACTCAGGCTTGAATTCCCCATCCCTAACTCGAATTCCCCATCCCTGACTTGAATTCCCCATCCCTGACTCGAATTCCCCAATTCCCCATCCCTAACTCAAATTCCCCACCCCTAACTCGACGTTCCTCACCAGAAACCCCTGTGCTTCAGTTTGCAGACAACGCGTTCGCCGGTGTGACCATGCTGAAGACAGCTCACGTGGAGAACAACCGGCTCACCCAGCTGCCCCGCAACTTCCCCTTCGACAAACTGGAGACGCTGACGCTGTCCCGCAACGCCTGGCACTGCAACTGCCAGCTCGCACATCTGCGCAAGTACGGCATTCCCTGGGCTCTCCTTGGGGATTCCCACGAGAGGGGGGATGCTGAAGGCTGCATCCGTCCTCCGCAGCTTGCTCCCCATCCTCTGCTTTCCACTTGTAGTAGATATCCACGGTGGTTTCCTTCTCCTAAGCTCCCGGTCTTCTTCCTCCCCGTGTCCCAGGTGGCTGAAGGGCAATCGCACCCGCACTGAGGATACCTGCTCTACACCCGCACAGTACCGGGGACAGTCCATCAGAGACACCCCAGCCCTCCGCGCCTGCAAGCTCCCCACCAAGAGGTCCAAGAAGGGAAGCCGTCATTAAACACGTAAGATGGTTTGCTTGTAGTCAGATCTACCAAACACTGGTAGGGTTCTATCGCTGACTTCTGTCTCTGACTTTAATAACACTATGGTTTGGCTCCAAACAGCTCATCCATTCACCCATGGACATCTCTGCTCAGAGTTGCTCCGTCTCCTGGCAATATTGGGCTCCACGAGAATCTGCCTGGAGCGTCAGGAATGGAGTCAACCCTGCAAAACAAACATGGGGCTAAAGACAGGCCCAGAGCAGCACATAAGGGTGGAACATGTAAATAAGTGTCAAAACAAGTGTGGGTTTAGCCCTCTCTTACCCTGAGCTGGCACCAGATGTGCTTTACTTTTCTAACTGATTGGAGATGCTCAGCCTATTGCCCTAGTAAAGATCCTCTGAAATCCAGGGCGGGACATTGCTGGGAAATCTGGCTCCAGGCTGTCCAGCCCATGTAAAAATAGATGTCTTCCATAAGGAGCAGTTTTCAGCCCAGCACCTGCCTTTCAGCAGCTAAAATTCCCCTCCAAGACACTCGGGTATTTAAAAACAAGGGCTGATGCCTGCAAATAAGTGTCCCAGAAGAAGGAGTTTTGAGACAGCAAATACCCTTCAATAGAGTGTTCTGGGCCAGAAGGTGATTCAGAGACAGGGCTTGCTGACATCTACCAATCCAAACACCAACTGTGAAAACCTATCACACAAACACCTTCCACAACTGGATGCTATCGAGAGTATTAAAACCTCAGCACACAGAGTAGCTAAAAAGCCACAACTGTCATCACTCCATCCCAAGCATTTTACTTTTCCCCATCCCAGGAATACATCTGGAGGTTGTACGGATTCCAGAGGACTTTGGATGAGCCTGGAAGTTTGTAAGCTCTTGGGAAAGGGAGTTCCTTTGCTCATCTGTTGAGTGTAGTGACCCTGCACTGCACTGTACAGTGTTGTCTGTACACTGTACGGGGTTGTCACTGTGCCCTGTCATAACAGAAAGGACAAGGCAGAAGCCTGAAACTCATTTATGGCCATTTGGTCCCCAGTTCACCGAGGATATGCATAACAGGATGTAGAAAGTAAATTTGTGACCAGAATGTCAGGGATGATGCCAGCTGCCTTCCTAAAGTGGTTATTTCTCTTGCAGTGCCAGAGGTTTTATGGATTAGAGATGGAAATACCAGTCGTTCCATATAGGGCGGATAAAGTTCCGCTCTGCGGATGCAAAACTTCAGTTTTCTAAACCACAATACTCAAATATATTTTATTTACAGGTCTGGCCCTTCTTAACCTTCTTTCTCCCTGCCTAATTCCAGTTCACTTCTCCATGATGAAAGTAAGAAAACCATGATAATAATACCTGGTTTTATTATAGCACCTTCCATCCAGCTCCTTCAAACAGGTTTTAAAGTGTTAATGAGATAGGAAACTACTTATTTCAGCCTTGCAGAAGACAAAGCTTGGTACCTTTGGGTGTCAGTGCCAAAATACAGGCACACAAACCCACTCAGTGTGGTGAGCATGATTCTAAGGAATATGAAGTATCCGACTTCACCATGTACCTCTTGAGAGCCAGGCAGCTTTCTCAGATGCCAGCTATGGGGGTCTGTATTTCATGACTGATGACTTGGGTCACTGACCATGTTTCGGATGAAAAGCTGCTTGGCAGTTCCTAAAAATCTGCCTGTCCTGGACAGTCTAAACTGGGGCACCAAAATAATTCACTGCTCCCAAAAAACCTCACTCTTGGGTTTCTTCCTTTACAAAGAAAGTACTCACTGACCATCAGTGTTTTGGGTAAGATACTCAGCAGTCATGTAGTGAGTTGGCAGAAGAGGTCGGAGATGGGACTAACCCATCTCCTCTACTGTGGGAACTCACAATGACTCCTTGACTCCCAACACGTCAAGTATGGGCTTCACTCACTCACTATAAAAACAGACAAGTTTACTGATTGCTTGGAAAATCCCCTTAAGTATGTGGCCTTCTCTCTTCTTTTCCCCCCTAGCAGGTCCCGGTATGGCCTGTCCTGGTGACCGGTCACTTCAACCATCAGAAAACTACTGACTTCTGAGTCCTTCCTTTAAGCTTCTCCTACCTATCAGGAAACATTTCTGATATATCCAAACACCTCCAGCCTCCTCCGAATCCCCGCTTCTCTGCTCATCGCAGGATGGAATCCACCTTTTCAATCTTTTCCGACACCTATATATTTTAAAAGAGGCATTCTTATGCATGACCATACTTAAGACAAAGCTAACCTAGATCCTGCCGGTAAAACACAGTCATCTTTCCCAGAGGCAATATAACCCACATCCCAAAATCAACCAGTTGGTCGCTGTCTCTCCCTTTCCAGTGGAGTGGAAGCAAGAGGGAAGGTTGAAGCATCCTTCCCCCAGCTGCTTGATCAGGAAAATTGGTCTGAACCCATACAAAGCAACTCCTCTGCCTTCCCACGGAGGGGATCCCTGCAGGCCAGGGCTGAGGGGGATAGGTGAAGCAATGACCAAGAACCGGTGGCCTTGAGACCAAGCTGCCCTTTCATGCCAAAGGGCAGCAATCTCTTTAGGTTGGCCAGAAATCCTTTAAGCAAAGCAGCACTGGGAAACCCCAAAAGTGGAGCCTTCTGAAGACTGGATTCCCTCCCACTCTGTGGGGTCTACCAAGATGCATGTACGTCCTAGAGGAGAAGGTGTGTGCTGTGCAGCCTGGCTTGGGCACCCCTCCTCTTCTCCCTGCCCATACTCCAGAGGATCTAGCAGGACACCAGGATGACTGTGGTTTATTGTCACGGCTATTACAATACCACAGTTGCAACCTAACTGTGTTTTTTAATCCAAAAGAGTTATATAAATATATGTATATTTATTCCTCTGTAACTGAGTGTAAATGACCTTTAAGGGGATGAAAACTCCTCTGTCTCCTATGTAGAAATCAAATTGTATATTTTCTTATGTACATCTTCTGTATAAAGCTCTTGCTGCAAAGATGAATTCAACAAGTCTCCCTGTGTCTGTCTGAGGGCTGGGGATCAGAAGTAACACGAGACCAGTGGTACAAATATAGCCTTAATCCTCTTTATCCTATGGGCAGAGCAACTGTCTGGGAGGGTTTTATTATTTCTCTCTCTACAAAAAAGGAACACGTGGCACATAATGAGTCTTGGGCACTTGCAGCAATATCTGAAAGTATTCTGGGAGGCTAAATTCAAGTCTACTATAAAAATAGGTGGCTGCCACCTGACAGCGCCTGACAACAGCGCCAGAGCTGTCCTGGTGTTTTCAGATCAGCATTAAGAGCATCAAATCCTGCCTCCGAGATGGCTCCAGGATGGATGCCCTGGGCTCCCCTGGTCCATGGCAAAGCACACAGTCATCCCTGTAAAACCCTGGTGCTGGTGTGGTCCTGGTCTGCCAACAGTAACACACCTAAATCTGACTCCCAGCCCTGTGTGTTTACTCATCGCAACAGTCTGCTCTCTCAGCATTTGAAAGCAGCACGTTATTGCCTTTAAACAAGAAAGTCCTTTTTTGTCTCAGCCATTCACTCACACACGTGCAGAGGGCAGAACCTGCCTGTGAAACATGTCACCTGGAGCAGCACTGACCCCTTGTTATTCAGGACATGCTGATGCTCTTGCACAGGCCAAGGGTGCAGGGACATGTGATGGAGCAGCAGCTCGTGAGGTCCAACATGTGCTGCCCTTCTGGCAACACAATGGCTGGCACTGCATGCGTGGATGGTGCCATCCCCACAGCCAAACACGTAGTATGCAACAAGGTTTTATATCTGCATGCACTCCAGGATGGTGTAAGAAACCCAACAGCTCCACAGCAAGATGAACACATGTACCCACCCACACTGATACAAACCAACGACGCCTCTTCTGTGATCATTCATCCTTGCAGCATGTACAACAGAAGGGTTTATGAAAGCTTTGAAACGCACCAGCAGGAGCTCAGTTTATAACTCTCAATGCAATGTCTTCTCTTCTTACAAAGCTTCCTCCCCAGACGCCCTACCAGCAACCAGGCAGAACCCCCCTTCTTCCTCCCAGCCCCTCTACGCCTTTG
Source organism: Nestor notabilis (assembly GCF_000696875.1). Taxonomy (NCBI): domain Eukaryota; kingdom Metazoa; phylum Chordata; class Aves; order Psittaciformes; family Psittacidae; genus Nestor; species Nestor notabilis. The sequence continues at coordinate 14,436 of NW_009939486.1, read as the reverse complement.
CTGCTCAGCCTGGCCTCGCGCCCATGGTCCCATCACACCTGAGCCCGGCGCCACCAGGTACCACTGCAGCGCAGAGATGCCCAAACTCAGGCTTTCATCAGGACAATCACCACTTGCAGCTCCAGTCACAGCAACCACAACTCACCACCAACTCTGACATGTGCATCTTGGTCACAGCCATCTTCATGACCTCAGGGGGAACAGGAGAACCTGCAATGACTCCTGCAAGAAAGTGGAAAGGATGACTGTCTTGGAAACCATCTATTTATTCCCTGGAGTGGTCCCTCAGAGGTTCCATACTTTCAGATTTAAATGCAGGTGGGACCTTTGGGATACACTGGTTCCTGTCAAAATACTTTCTATTTTTATGGATAGAGGTCATAGATATTCTAGAAGCAAAGGCTGCAGCAAGGCCAGTTTGCCTGAATGAGTGAAGGGTTGGCACTGGCAGAGTTCACTCATTAGGAAAATAAACTCTATAGCACAAGCCTCATCCAAGCTGTAGTTCCCAAAAAGGGAAGATTCAGAGCAGAAAGAGGCACAGATTTTTAGCAGGGCAAACAGTCCCATCGATCATCACCACCATAAAACCAAAAACCTTTCCTCCTGCCTCACACAAGGCAGCCCTTTTGGGAGAGGGCAGATTATGCCTTCACTTGGTCTGTCCTAGGATGGCAGAGCAAAGGAGTGGTGTAATACATAGGCTTTGCTGGGGATGGGACAGGATGATTTTCTACATAGCAGAGATGATTAGGTAATCTGCTTAAATATTTCATTCTGCTCCAGCACCACCTTCTCTCAGTGCTGTCATTGCAGCAAAAGGGCTTGTGGTCTCCCCGTTTCAGCTCAGCTGTTTTCAAGGCTGTCTGTGACAAGACAGAAAGCTCCAGGACGCGTTATCACACCCTCGCCAGTATTTAGATGACGACAGGAAACTTTAGGTCAGAGAAATCACAGTGTAGCTCTGCTCTAGGGACTGCACCAGCCTAAAGCATCTGCTGCCACACGGTGGTGGCTGGTGAGACAAGAGCTGAGCAAACAGGCTATTCCTGACACCTTCCCTTGCAGATGAAACGGGAAGTCCTTTCTTAGACTGCCTTAAGATGAGAGAAGAGTCCTAAAAATACATATCTATTAAAGGAAACCCCAAGGAAAAGAAACACAGCACCAAATTCACAGTGAAACACAAAGCTCGTGCAATTAAACTCTTCCAGAACAGCCAGTTGCTTGCAAAGCTTAACACAGCCTTGAGCAAGGAACAGCAGGAACAGTAATATCCTGTTTCTCAGGATTTTTCGATCTGAGTTGCAAGACTTACCTCCCCGGAGGCTTGACAGGTCGTAGGAGTCAAAGTCCGGCTGGGAGAGCATATCTATGAACATGGTTGGTGTGCCATGCATAAAGGAGCATCTTGAGGAAGGGGAAAGAAAAGGTGAAGTTGGAACCAGGGCAGCTCCAGCTCAGCACCTATCCCATCCCATTGCAACAGCAGTACAGGGGCAGGCAAGCAGAGAGACTGTTCATCAACACACATATACATACATAAAAATAGATATAATAAATGAGTGTATCATGCAAACACAATGATAGCTCTTTTGTTTTACAAGCTACACATGAAGAACAGCTGGAAATGCAGCACTCTCAGCAGCAGAGGAGGAGGGCAGGTGGCCAGATGTGAAGACACACCAGCCATAGCAAACCAAGCACCACCACCAGGTGATAAACTCTGTAGGAAGACACAAGCTCTCACTTCTCTCGAGACACTGCCTCCAGCGCAGCCTTCCCCTCGAAGCTCGGTGATGAGAAGATGCAGGAGGACCCGTGCAGAGCCATCACCATGCAGCCTCCTACCGACGACAGGCAGTGGTAGAGGGGTGAGGGCAGGGCAATGCGGTAGTCCTGGGATCAAGCCAAAGACAACAGTGAGGAGAGGAGATCTCCCAGCCCATGACCAGCCCATCCCACTGCTGAAGAGCAATGATCCGTGATACACTGAAAACGTGCTGGAAATCCAATATTCATCTGTGTTTCCATTAGCTGGAAACACGAGGCTGATCATTCCTGCCTTTAATAAAATTCGGTTTGGAAGTTTTCAATGTCAAAATTCCATGCTGTCATTTTGCAATGCCTTGTCTTTGCTGGACTTTTTGGCCTGGTATTGCTTACACATTACTTTGTGCTACGCCAGAAGAAGTACGCCAGAAGTGCTAGGACAAGCATGAAGTGTGCAGGATTTGGCACATGCTGTTAATTTTGTTTTTAGAAGCACCAAAGGCTCTGAAGACTGGTTGAAACAACCCAACATTTTTCTGTACCAAAGCTGCTGTGTTAGAAATAACTAATTCAGAACTTCAAATGAAAATATTTGCCTTTAACAGTATTAAAACTAAACTATGAATAGCAAGATAAGAGTTATGAGACCCTTACGAGTCTCATAGGAGTTTCATGTGTACATGACATGAAATGAAGTCATATAATGCAGATTAAAACCTTATTCAACAGAATTCAAAGCTAACATCCAGAGTGTTGCAATTATCTGAAATAAGCATTCACCAAGATGAAAAGTGGTTAATTTCATGTTTTCCCCCCAAAAAAAGGCATCTTTTTCCCCACCCCAAAAAAAACTTCACATGAAATTAAACTGAAAAAAATCAATGAAACTCCATTGAACTGACAAATGTTATGGATGAATATTCCTCAATGTGACTCGCAGCAAAACATCCTGCACCTCTGCTGAGCAAGCACCAATGCTCTCCACACTGTGGTGTGTCTGTGGCCACGGAGACCACCCCAAAGTGTGTTCCCACCAAGACCCACCTGCTCTGTGAATCCCAGCCTCAGCCCAATCAGATGGGCGTTATTCACAATGTTCCTGTGGGAGAGGGTGGCTCCTTTGGGGCTTCCCGTGGTCCCCTGAAAGACACAGGGCGTTATGCAGTGATGCCACCTTTTCCAAGCATGAGCTACGTGTGTTTTGAGGTGATCTCACTTTTCATTCCCCATTCAGACCTGGGAGACTTATTTTCCCCTTTAACAGCATCTGAATCCCAAACCACACACACACACACAAATAGTCCAACTTCAACTGGACAAAGCTCCCATGACACCCTCTCATCTACATCAACCCCTGACAAAGGGCTGAGCAGCAAGAATGGAAGAACTAAGGGTAAATGTCAGAACACTTTCTTCGTGAAGATAGAACCAGGGCTTGATCTCAGAGGGCAGAAGGAAAAGGAGTGGGATGCTCAGCATCCCACACATCTTTCCCTGTGTCCCCCAACCAAGGCATGGAGCAGGCAGGAGCACCTACTGAAGTGAACTGGATGTTGATGGGGTCATTGCAGGAGAGGGTCTGCTGCACAGCTCTTAACTGCTTCATATGGCTGCTGTCCCCTGCCTGCATCACCTCATCCATGTGGAAGGTGCCAGGCAGCTTGGAGTCCAACGTGATGACAATGTTTAAGTTGGGGAGCCTGACAGGAAGAAAAATACCAACAACAATAACAGAGCAAAGAGAAGACTGCGCAGATAGACACACACTGGCCAAGGCAAGCCTCCAGGAGGACCTAACTTGTCTTCACATGAGGTCTTTCTTCCACCCAAGCCTGTGTTGTGCAGCTGAGAGGACACAAGGCAGGACCAGCTGTGAGATCAGTGCAAAGACACCATTAACAAATTAACCTTAACTCACCTTTTGCTCTTTATTCCCCCTGGGCTGGATGTTTCTAATTCGGGACATGACTGCTTCAGGATATCATAGTATTTCTGCGTTTTAAATTGAGTGGGAAACACCAGTGCCTTACAGCCAACCTGTGAAGGGAGACAGAAACTCATGAGAGGTCACACTGGGTTGATGTTCGGGCCTTGATAAAGAGCAGTGGCCTCTGACACAGGAATGTGCACAGCCCTGTCACCCCACACAGCAAGTGTTAGCTATTACACCACACTGGGATTTTCTCCATCACTTGTTTCTGTAAGCACATGATAGAATCAGCAATCTCCAAGCTAAACCCAGAGATTTTAAAGTCTTAGTAAGATCCATTGCATGCAGTGGCTTAAAGATTTATTGGAAAACATGACATGGCCCTTTGCACAGTGAGGCTGAAACAGCCGTGCTCCCGGCGCTGGGGCCATAGCATAGTTAGGGTTGGAAAGGACCTAAGGATCATCTAGTTCCAACCCTCTCCCAGGCAGGTTCAGCAAGAGCAAATGCAAGCCATGCATCCGTAACACCCCCCAAGTACAGGGCAGGGTGCTGTTATTGCACCCCAGGCATCCACGTAGGAGAGCAGAGCTGCAGCCTGAGGTTCCCTCTTCTCCCAGAACCACCACTCCTCATTGCAAGCACAAGGCAAACACCACGAGTTTTCACATTAGGAGTCTCACCACTAACAAAAAGCCCAGTCCCAAAATATGGAAAGAAAACAATCATTTGAGTTGATCTGAAATGAGGAATTTTGAGGAACTTTGGGAAAACAAGGAAACCTAAAGACCACCTCTCAGGTCAAGCCAAGGTTTTGGTGGGGGGTTTTGAAGATGTTCCTTTTGCACCTCTTTTTAAAATTATTACTTGTTTTTTTATAATTTTATAACTATATAATTATTAATCAGCTATTTTGAAAACTTACTTAAACATTTTGCTTTCAAACCTTTACTTCTACACAACCTTAAGTCAAAGCACTTTAATTACTCCAAGAATTCCTATTTCTTTTCCAGCAGAGATTTGCTGAATCTGACCCAGATTTGAAAACCCTCTTTCATCTTCCAAATAAATGCATTCTTGTCAAATAAACCCTTCACATAAATTATTTACTCAGCTGGTTTCATTATTTTCCCAAGGTCCATGAAATAAGGAGACCAAGGCTCTGGCAATAAATTATTTGTAAGCATCCTCTAGGGTGTGTCAGAAGGGAAGACAAACATTTGCTCTATTTTCAGGAACAGGCTGTCCAGGGGACTGGGGCTGTTCTGGGATGTTACTATTAGTTCCTTCAAACTACTATTCTGGTTGAAGTAGCTTTGCAAAACAGTTGCTACATGAGGAGAGGAGCTTGCAGGGCAGATGCTATATGAGATAAGGGTCACCGGTTGGGCTTCTCCCACTTGGTGTCAACCTGAATGCTGGCACCCATCTTCAAAGGACCTGTTGTATGAATCCTGCCATCAGTTTGCTTTTACAAACCATGGAAATACAGCAGGAATAGCTTATTCAGTGTGTATTTCTGTGTATACGAAAGGGAAGGAACGTGATGGAGCAAATGCTGACAGGAGGAAAAGCCCTAAAGTCTTCAGGGGTTTTGTTGTGCAAATAAACAAATACAAATGATTAGGGGGGGAGGGACACCAGAGATCCCAGTGCCAAAGGTACGTGGAAAAGCTAGGAACATTAGCAAACCTGGAAGGGCGAGGCAGGAATAATCCCCAGTGGAGCTGAAACACATTTCTGCTCTGACCCCATCAATATCCCTCCTTACCCCATCTCCTCCTCAACTAGAGGAGGAAATCAAAGCAGACTCTGACACAGAGAGATGGAAAGGAAAACAGAAGGCAGGTGTCCTTGGGGAAAAAGGAAAGCACTGCCATGCACATTTCCAGCTGGTGAGACACACCAGGTGTTCAATTCTAATGCACCAAAACAGGACTGAGACCATTGTAAAAGGATTAAATGAAGGAGAAATGGCAACTCACACTGCAGCCCAGCAACCAGTTAGAGTTACTGATGCAAAAGTCTCCCTTCGTTGCCAGAAATTGTCTACTTTCTAGGCTAAGCAAAAGCTTGGATAGCGCTGGGAAGACCCAGAAGTCATTCACTCTCTTCTAATATCAGCCTTTGATTTAAAGCTGAACAAACTACAGATGAGCAAGTTAGCTTAATTAATCCTGGGATTAATTTTTAGCCATCAACTGTTTAATAACCCAATTTCCTCATTACTGGACCTAAGAAGCCAGAACAGTTTAAACTGATTGATGCTCTGCATGTTGCCAACTGAAACCCAGGTAGGTATGTAAGGGTAGCTGAGACAGCAGGGATCAGACAACAGAAAGATGTCAAGCAGTGGCAATATCTAGGACTTAAACCAGGTTAAACCTAAGGCCTAGGACAAATCTGGGAAGGAGAAATCAAGCTACCAAGTCAGCTTATCCTCTCTGAGCCTTCCTCCTTCCAAGGTTAAAGTCCCAGATGGTGATGTTTGCCCTGAGCAGGAGGCAGACAGGATGGCACCAAGCTGGGCAGGGTGGACACACAATGCTGTCCCTCCTGGGCAGGCTGGAATGTGAGTATGGAAAAGTTGGAACTGATTTAGGACAGATGTTGCCTCCAGAGATTGCAGCCATGCTCTGTTACTGCACACTCTCTGCTGTCCTAGCTGCCAGCTTCTTGAGTAGTCTCTGGGTCACATATTTAATCTTGTTTTCCTCATTTCCTAGCAAATGATTGCTGGCAGGTAGGGCTGTTATTGATGTGATATTGGCAGTAGATGGTTGTTAGCAGAGAGAGAGGGGGATGAGAAGGATGCAGAAGTCTCCACCACACAGACAATGCACCAGTTACGGGGAACAGCAAGTGACCACTGTGTGACCACTAAACTGCAGCTTCCTCCCCTTGGTCACTGCATGGTGTGTTCCCTCTACACGGCCACCACAACCCTCCTCTCCAGCCAGCTCCCCCTGATATACCCAGGTCCCAAGCAGAAGCTCATATGTGCTGTGTCCCCACTATCCCCTTTAACAGACAGCTTCTTATGTGAGTTCTCACAACAAACCAGTTAGTATTACCAGCAAGTGCCACACCAACCTTACTGATGACAAACTCCAGCTCAAGGGCCTGGTAGGCTGGATTCACAGATACCTGAAGAGGGAGAAAGAAGATTGATCAGTTACCTTTGCCTTGAAAACCATCTCCTCTAACACATATTCTGACAGAAGGGTTCTCTCAGGGACAAGCCACACTCAAAGCCTCTCTTCCAACACGCAGAACTAAGAGCTCGCCACCACAGGGATTTCACATTCACCAGAGAAACTGGCTTAATCCTGTGTTTGCATGAAAGAAAATGAAAAGAGAGGTTTATGTGAGGTCACAGAACCAGAACAGTTTCAGGAACAGAAGCTAAACCTCCTGTCTCACAGGCAGACGTCCAATCGACTAAACTGAACACTCAAAACTCAAGTACAAGTTGGGTTTCTTGATAGACAACCAAGAAAATATCAGCTTTAACATGTTCAGCGCTTCACAGAAGCAGTATGAGCCACTGGAGTTGCGTTGCCCATCAGGTTCATACTGAGTCACACTGTTCTTGCGTCTTAGCAAACACTGGGATGAACCACAATGAAGTAAAATGGATCAGAAGGTAGGGTGCAGTCCTTACTATGGTGCATTGTCTAAATCAAGTGCATTTTGGTGAATGTTCCAGGTCATACTATCAGATGAAAATTGGCTTTTGGGGTTATGCAGTTTGGAACAGATTTTTAAGTGAGCTTTTACACCATGAAGCAATATAGGCCCCATTTAGAAGGAATCTAAATAGCTGGTAGCTGTTTAGGACAGCAGCGTGCTACATAAAAATGTTCCCATAGGCAAAAGTACATCTCTTTCTATCATTAGCTGCTGCAAGCTAGTTCACAGCAATCCATTTCTTGCTGCTCCTTCCTCTGAAGTCTGCTTTTCTACATAGCGGAGGGTAAAGATGCACAGATCCTGTTTAAATACTGATTCAGTTGTAGACAACATGCTGGGTAAGAGCATGGCAAAAAAAAGACAACAAACTTTATTCTCCAGTATCTCCTATTGCATCTTTAACTCCATTTCCTTGCCCAACAGGCTGCTAAAAACCCAGACACAGCATCACTCCTTACCAGGATGATTCCTGCCTGGGCAGTCGCAAACTGCATGAGAACCCACTCGTACTTATTGGGACCCCACATCCCAAGCCGGTCTCCCTTCTTCAGGCCAAGAGCCAGAAGCCCAGCTGCTGCTTGGTCCACCTGTAAAACACGAGGCAAGAACCTGAGCACCACCCACAGGATGCAGTGGGGGGATACTCATCCCCAGACTCTGCTTTCTGGGGGAAAAGTGTCATCTTTGCAACTGAAATCAGACAGAATATACCTCTGCTGCAGAGTGTGTCAGCCTGCTGCTGCAGCAGCAGCCACATCTTCAGGGTCACAGTCCTGCTTAGCAGGTTGATGGAAAACAGAAAAACAAGTGTGGAACAATACAACAAAGCAGAAAAGAAATCCAAATAGGTAATTATGTACCAATAGTTGCAAATTAATCCTTGTCCAAAGACTATTTAGTGTCTAGCTCCTCATCAAGTCAGCTTAGGACTAAGCTTTACCCATCTATGCTGTTGGATCTGCCTCCACTCCTGCACATCACTTGCTTCTAGAAGGACTCGGGTGAGGAAAAGTGCATCAAGTGATTTTTGGCCAGTTTGGGCTTTCTATCCTCATTAACTCCTCATCCAGCCACTATATTAGCATAACTACTGCAAGATGATGTGTTTCAGGTGTGCAGATGTATGTATAAATATTCTGAGGTATTCAGGAAAGGTTTTGGTAGCTTTGGTATGTTCTCAAATGAATTTATGAAGTCTATTTTGTAGGGGATGTGAATGTGAGGAGTAGTTATTCTCTGATTTAGTGCTGAATTACAGCCTAGTTTTTAAAATTACATAGCTAATCTTGTTTATCTGAATGGATGTAACCAAAACACCACTAAAACTATATTAACCCCAACAACTTTTCCTATCCAAGATAATATCATCCATTTAATAGAAACTTTGCAGGCAATTAGCCTTGAAATATTGCCCCTCCATTCAGAATATTTATGAACATGCAGTTGTATGCAATATGCACACATACATAGATACAGCCACACGTGGTTTTGTGTATGATATTGAAATCAAATCCTTGACTTTGCCCAGTTGCCTTTGTGCTCAGATTAGAAACCGCAACACGCTCAGAACCTCTGACAGTCAGAGCAATGACTAATACAAGAGCTGGAGCCTGCTCCACAGGAGAAAACCACCGTGACTCAGCCCATACACATCAGATAGGGGTGATAATCTTTAAGCATGAAAGTTCATTCTGGGATAGTCAGTGAGCATTTTACATAAGCTGCCTTCTCCCTGCTCGCAAAATGCCAAGGAGGGCAAAGGACGCACTGGGGTGCGTGCTGAGGAGGTGCTGTTAAAAGATCCACGTACCGCACGCGTGAGCTGAGTGATGAAACCACTTTCCATGTCTCCATCACACCTGCTGCTGCCATCATACGCACACCCAGGCCCTCTGAGGCGTGAACCAGGCACTCACCTCCTCTTTGAGCTGAGCAAATGTCTTCCGAACCCCATCCCGGCAGAAGACCAGAGCCTCACGGTCAGGAAACCGCTCGACGGTCTCATCCAGGCACTGACCCGTGGTTTTGGTGAGCAGGGGGATATTTGAGGTCCCCTGGACATAGCTGTTGGTCACCCTTAGGGAGGCAGAGGGCACCCCCATGTGCAGGGCACTGTGGAAGAAGAGGAAAAGAGTCTATTTTTAGTATAAGCCATCAATATAATCTTCCTGGAAGGATCATCAACCTGCCCAGAGCACCAAGAGCACCCGATGCACATCCCCATACCAGTGGGAACCACAGGCAGCAGCTTCAGTGGGTCAAGAGGGTGGTAAGACACTGGCACAGGGTGCCCAGAGAAGCTGTGGCTGCCCCATCCCTGGCAGTGTTCAAGGCCAGGTTGGACACAGGGGCTTGGAGCAACCTGCTCTAGTGGAAGGTGTCACTCCCCGTGGCAGGGGGTTGGAACTGGGTGAGCTTTAAGGTCCCTTCAACTCAAACCAGTCTGGGATCTCTTGGACAGGTTATAGACTCTCCAGGTTACTGAGAGGTGGCAACTGGGTCTGGTCTTTCTGCAGCATTAAAAAGTGCAAGTAACTTGCAAGGAACTCAATCAAAACAGTTTGTAGAGAAATTCCCTCAATTGGCGTCTCTCTGCTGGAAAGAGCGGACGACTGAGAAAGTTACTATTAAAGTCAGAGATCAGTCTCCAAAACGATCTGCAGCAAAGGGTCTAATCCTGAAGAATAAACACTGGTTAGAAGAGTTCAAAGAGGTTGAGCTGTAACCGAGAGGCATTTGCAAAGTAACAGTCTGTGCACGCAACAGCAAGTGCTGTATGTTCTTTACTACCACTGCCAGCTAAACTGCAAAGAGTTTAGCAACTCTTTGGCAACAAAGAGAGCATCAGTAAAATGAAGAGCAACCAGTGAGATGAGCACGTGGGCAGGAATGGCATGACAGGGTCCTTGAGAGGAGCACAGGGATGCTGTGCTGAGAACAAGCTGGAGAGGGAACAGGTAGGAGAGGCAGCAGTGAGAAGATGTGGGCAGGGAGGTAGAGAAAATCAGTCTAAAACCATTAAGGCTTTCACTGAAGCATGATCATAGTGGAAAACCAGCAACCTCCCCTCAAACCTCAGCTCCTGACCATCCAAGTGCTGCGGTTCTTGCCCTGGTTTCAATCTCCATCTCCTCCAAGTTCCCCTCTGCCCCAGCAGCCCAAATCCCCAGGCAGCCCCTTTCTTCCTCTCTCCCTCCTCACTTCTTTCCCACCTCCATCCATGCTCTCAGCTCCTCCATACCCACCTTAGGAGATGAGCAGGAAGAACCGGGTTAAGCAACACTTGTGGGGTGCATAGCTTGGAGGCAATGCTGTGTTTGCACTTTGAGTGTATAATGGGGGGTCCCTGACCTAGAGAAGAAAAACACGTCATCCTGAACTCAGTTTTCCCCCATTCACTATGGGATCAATATTCTGCAAAGACTTGGTGCTATTTCCCATGAAAGATTTAGTTTTCTGCCCACAAGAAACAAAACCTAGCATGAAATGACTTCCCCTGTGGCACGAGTTCAATCTCAAGAGAACAGAGATTTTACCTTCCAGGGTGAGTTTTGCTCTGAATGCTAAGCAATGCCCTCATCCTCTTTGCCCCACTGCTTTCGGACAGGTGAAGGGTTGTGCAAGTCCCACGGCTCTGTTTGGACACCACTCCTAGCGGAGCCCTTGGGCAACTCACATCAAGGCTGTAGGGCTGCCTGAGGAGGAGGAGAAGTGCTAAACTACCTTTTATTGTTGGAAAGCTCCTGGGTAAAGCACGTAGACAAACTAGAAGATGAAAGGAAGCTCTGCAGAAGACAAACCTTTATAAACATAGGTTATATAAAACACAGGTTGTAAAGGCTCTCCCGAACCCAAGGGAAGGACACGCAAGAGCCGCTACAGCCACAGCCACTCGGCTGTTTGAAGTGGTGACTGGAGAAGCCACATCCCACTGCCACAAGCATGGTCTCAGAAAAGCAACTCCAGCCACCAGCATAGACAGGTGAAGAAACCACAGGCTATTTGCAAAGCTGTTTAATGGGGACAACCACACTCACATCCCTCTAAAGCCAAGTCGCCTCCAGTTGCAGCGGAGCCTGTCCTTAAACGCTCTGCTTGTCCCTGCCAGCGGAGGCACAGAGAGGTCCCTGCTTGCTCCTGCAGCCTGAGGAGGGCTGGAGCAGACAGAGAGCAGCGGGTGAGCGGGTTGTGCAAAAGCACATTCCCTGAGCACCATCCAGGGGGCACCGGGAGCTGCGCAGGCTGGCGCTGGGCTGGAGCAGGCGAACACAAGCATTTCACGGGCTGCAGTGACTGGTAAGAAACTTGGTCCAAATGTTATTCTACCACATAACTGAGAAACAAAACACAACCCCTCACACACACACACAAAGAGAGACTGGAGAGGGGAGGGAAAACTGTTAGAAAACAGACTGTGAGAAGATTTAATCAAAATCCCGACGGTCCAGCTGCAAGAGCCTCCTGCCCCACACAGTCAGCCTTCAGGGGGTACTTGCACAACCCTGTATTGCTAATGAGAAGGTGATTGATATTTTACCACTGTCATGGCTTGGCAAAGCACTGGGTACACCAGGCTTTCTGGTCTTGCTCTCAGTTTTTTCCTTGCCTGAAGAATGGAGGGGTTTCACTGACCTCGTAGGAACTTTCACACTAAATGCAAGATGGTGTGAAGTCAGAGCCAAATGGTGGTTCCACCTCCAGTCTTCCTCCCTACCCCAAAATATCAGGATGAAACCACATCAAAGAGCAGTAATAGAGGTCTTTATAAAGCCTTGAACTCCAAAACACTTCCTTCTCAGCCTGAAAACACAAACAATTTGCTTTCAAAGGTCCCAGGCATTCACATCTTCAAATGAGAGCATCAGCATCGTAGAAATTAGGGCCCAAGACGTTTTATGCTCATAATCCACAGTCACTAACTCCCCTCAAAGCACTTTCTCACGTGGCGTCTCCAAATACATCAAGGAAAGCACAGCTCACAGCTGCCATCCGGTCTGAGCTCCCTGAATACTGGTCTGATAGTCACACGTGCTTCAGCACCTCTGTATCACTTATCTCCTGGCCACAGCAGAAGTGAAAGGTGTGGGATAAACCACAGCACGCTGCTGGCAGCGCTGAGGGGCAGGAATGGAAGGAATGAGGCAGATACAAGATTCATTATCAGTGGGATCCTGCTGGAAATAATGTAGCGCTGGTCTCCCTCCCGCCTATAGCCGATGGCAAGTGTGTATTTCTGATCTGAAAGAATGTACCAACAGACCTCTGCAAAGGAAATATGGAAATAACCTTTTTGTTCATCGTTGTTACAGAAAACAAATTAATTCACCTTCCACCTCTTCCTGTGAAGCATCTGGCACTGCTAGAGATGACACAAGACCAATGGTCTGATATTACAGCAGCTCTCTGTTCCCTGCATCAGCTGGAGGAGAGCGAATAAAACTGCTCCCTCTTGGGTCTCAGCACAAAGACTCCTCTCCGAGGGCACATGCCTTCTGTTGGCAACAATTCCAGCAGCAAGACAGCCGATGGTGCAACTGGATGGAGAAGCATCAGAGACAGGGAAAACGCATCCTCGTTGTGCCTGCTGCGACAGGCAGGCGAGGAGCCGCTTCCTGGCAGTTCCAGGGAGCGCTGCCCCCTGAAGGCAGCGAGATGAAGCAACTAACCCTGGGAGCTCTTGGTGTTTATCTCTGATCAGCCCCAACCAACACTTTATAGTTGTCTGTATAAGACAAGCAGCTTCGTTTTTGACTCTTCACCAGTCTCTAAAGACATTATCAGAAGGGACGAGAGATGAACACAAGGCAGTCCTGTTCCCATGACGAACACACTTCATAGCTGTGGAGGACATTGACCCGAGCTGTGGTGCCATACACCCAGCACAGAGAGGGCAGGTCCTGCCCTGCCAGGGCTCAGGAATTCTCCTGGCTGCAGAGTTCATACCCAGAGAGAGGTTCACAGACCCCCCCCCCCCCCGCCAGCTCCTTTCCTCATGGACACCTACCAGGAGCTTCTGCCCCTAGAGCAATACCTTTGGGCCTTTTATGTAACACAACAGCAACAAAAGAGTGGTTAAAGTTAACCCTGCTCTGTCCTTACCTCTTCTTTACTCTTTAAAGCAACCCTGTTGACTAAAGAGTCGATCAGGTTCTCGTTAGGGTTTTTGTTTGCTTCAGTTTGAGGAAGGATCAAGTCCCCAGAGCTTTCAGGCTCCTACTACAGCAGACTTTCTGATTACATTTTTCATTGCGCCTCCCTCCCCTCTGCACTCTTCCTGCCAGAAGGATAAATACTGCCTAATTAGGAGCAGAACTGCATAAGCTCTTTTATAACATTACTAGAAAGAGTTCAATCCTCTAAATATGTCTTTTTCTCCAAGAGCTTTGTATTCCTGCCTCTCAGTTTCACTTCTGGGCTAGAGTTTAAACTATAGTGAACTCTCTATTGTGCTTCACTTCTGTTTCTAAGAATAGATTCCGATGGCAATCTTGGCCCCCGCCACACACATGGGCTTCCACCACCTCACTCCTAATCCCAACCCAGCTGAAAAGAAATACCTGGACCCTATGCGTGGGAAAACCAAGGGCTGCTCCCACTGTTCTTGGGAAATTGCTCCCTGGAAGTCTGAGTACGAGGCTCTGATGATCAGTTAATCCTTCCAAGCCTTTCCCAAAGCCAGTTGCTTTCCTACTGCTGATCTTTCCCATGAACCTGCTCCAAGAGGTGGCACTGAAGAAAAGCAAAGTAAAGAAGTGGCCGGACCCCTTCCAAACCCCAGAGCTCCCCAGTGCATTCAACCTGCTGGCACCCTAGTGCCCCCCAGCACCCTGCCCAGCCTGGGGTCCGCATGGCCACCTAAGGACAGGAGCACTGCAGGTCAGAGCACTGGAGGAGGACAGAGAAGCTGTTTGATACACTTCACATTACTACAGTCAGGGTGGAGCTGCTGCACAAAGAAAGTTCAACCCCAGTCACACATTCACATCCCTCCACACGCTATGTGAGGCTCATTCCTACCCCTGATCCCCTCCCAGGCTGGG
>NW_009939485.1:16633-20346 GCF_000696875.1 Nestor notabilis | reverse complement strand
CACGAGCCTGGCGCGAGTGCTTGCTGCCTGCCCCTCCGTCCCCATGGGATGCTCCCTCCTGTCCCACTGGCCTGGCCTCCCTCTGCTCTTTTCTGCATCCTCTGGGATGGGAGCATCTCCCTTTCCTCGGCAGGTTTCTCTGTGGGATGGGAGTTCCCACCCTCTGCACAAGGTCACTCGTGGCACCAGCTGAACCTGGTTTATCTGTACCAGGCACAGGTAGACACGGCTCCTTCCAGGGGCTTATGCCTTTCTCTATATGATATTGCAGCCAGGGATTATTGCTCCCAGTGGCTCTGGAGCTGAGGTCCTCCCATCATCTCTCTCTTGCCCCAAGGGTCACACTAAGGGGCTTCACTGTCCTAAGAATGCTCTGCCTTGCTGAGACCATGCCTGGTAGCCATCCACTGCAACTTTTAGAGGCCAGAGGGCAAAGGCAAGAGAGCAGGGAGGAGATGGACCATAGAATCATAGAATAGTTTGGCTTGGAAGGGACCTTAAAGCTCCTCCAGTTCCAACCCCCTGCCATGGACAGGGACACCTTCCACTAGAGCAGGTTGCTCCAAGCCCCGTGTCCAACCTGGCCTTGAACACTTTCAGGGATGGGGCAGCCACAGCTTCTCTGGGCACCCTGTGCCAGCGCCTCAGCACACTCACAGGGAAGAGCTTCTGCCTTATCTCCAACCTAAATCTCTCTTGTTTGAACCCATCACCCCTTGTCCTATTGTTACAGTCCCTGATGAAGAGCATTCTTGTAGCCCCCTTCAGATACTGATCATGATGGTCATTGCAACATAGACCCTTATTAACCCATCGCGCCTCTTCCTCGCAGCCAGGGAGTGCCTGTGGCAGGCGCAGGGATGTCTGAGAGCTCGTCCAGCAAGGAGGGTCCCCCGGTCGAGTGCCCCGTGTGCTACGAGAAGTTCCAGGTGCAGGAGGCCACGCACCGCAGGCTGAGCTGCGGGCACACCTTCTGCCACGACTGCCTGGTGAAGTGCCTGCTCTGTGCCAAGCTTGATGGCCAGCTACAGAGCAGCATCATCTGCCCCGTCTGCCGCTACGTCACCTTCCTCAGCAAGAAGAAAGCTCAGTGGCCACCCAAAGCAGGCACCAATGCCCGGACACTAGAGATGCCTCTGTCATCTTCCTCTTTGTCACATCTGACCAAAACAGAGGCCAGCAACACCTTGGTGGTGCCCAGTCATTTTGTGATGCCAGTGCAGAGCTTTGACCCGTGTGGCAGCACAGGGAACAGCACCATGGGTGTGCAAGGGGGCCCGGGAGAGCTGGCGCGGGAAGCCCACATCTTTGTCATCAGCGACCATGGGATGCCACTAGTGGACGTGGACTGCAGCTCCCTGGGGAGGAGAAGCAGGGTGGAAACATGGAGATCGGTGTCATCCAGCTCGGCCCTGGGGGTGAAATGCTGCCAGTCACCCATTGCCCTCGCTGTCCTCCTCATCCTGACCGTGGCCATGCTGGCGGCCGTGCTCCCTTGGCTACTGCTGGTCAAGAGGGACTCGTAGCAGGGATGGGATCAACTTGGATACTAGAGGGGCCTCACTGATGCTGGGACAGAGCTGGGGCTGGAACCTGTCTCGAAAAATCCCTGGAGAAAGCCCAGAAGCAGCTTCAGGTGAAGCTGTCTCCTCTGGACAGGCACTGAATGGACTTTCAGACCTTTCTTCAGACCTTTGAGCACTCACAGTGTCACTGCTGGTGTTTTATGGCTCTTCTGGTTAAAATATGGCAGGTCAAACCCTACCAGTGGGTTCCTCCAGTGTCAGAGGGCGGTCGCTCCTCTTGCACACTGTGACAGTGGTGCAGGGAGTGAGGGGGCCGTGCCGGTCCCTTCCCTCCATCCCATCTGCTGGGGGCTGTGACCGTGGCACCCAAGCACCTGGAGCCCAGGGACAGCCTTTGTGCAGCAGCAGAGCAGGGCTGCCAGGCTGCAGGGCTTTTTGAGGTGCCCAGGTTCTCAGGATCATCAGGAGCAGAAACTCATGGATGTGAAGCTCTATCAGAGCCTCTAGCTACTGGGCAACAAGGACTGTGAAACCAGAGGATGGAGAGAGTGATCCTGACCCCGTGTGCTCACCATCCCCTCCGCCAGCCAGTGCTCACCTCCATGGTGATGGGAAGGGACACCAGCTCATCCCACAGGCAGTCCCAGCCTTGTCCTCCCTCACCTCCCTCCCTGAGCTCCCCGGGATCCTGGCCACCCTCCCAGCATCACAGTCATCCCTCCTGCCCTGAGGATCCAGGGACAGGCAGCAAGGTGTGGGGCAGGGAGCTAAACCAAAGGTCTGGACTGTATAAGGGGCAGATTTGGGATCCCATTCTGCTCTCCTCCCTGTTCCTTGTCAGAGGGATGTTTTCTTGTTTCCATATCCAGCTCCTGAGGGTTAACACTGGGTTAACATCCCAACACAGTGCCTGCACCTTCATGTCCACCTTTGCCCTCCTGACACAGTTGCAGGCCCCGTGGGTGCTGCTCTCGGCCCTGTCATTCAGGAATGTGCCCTGAGGGCCACAGTGCTCTCATGGGCACCCCAAACTGACCAGGAGCAAGAGCAGGAGCATGATGTCCCTCACCATTGTCCATGGGTGGCACACCGTTCCCATGCTCCCAAAGAGAGGTTCCTGCCGCATGGTTGAGCATCAGGTAGGACATGCCTGGCCAGCAGTGACACCGAGACAGCTTGGGGTCAGCCAGAACACTGCAGGGGGACAAATGAGAACTGCTTGGGGCTGGGAAGGGTGATCAGGCTGGTGCAGAGGGGCCGATGGAATCCCACTGCTTTCTCTGGGTTACATGGTGCCACTGCCTGCTGCCAGTGCACTCCCCATCCCGTGCCTCAGTTTCCCCACCCACACCCGGGGTGCAATGACACTGACCCCTGCACTGGGAAAAGTGCTTGAGACATCACACTGGAATGGGAATCCTGTTCCTGAGAAATGATTATCCGATAATGACATGTCCATGCCTTGTATTTAATAATAAACCTGATTATTAGTGTGTCTGGGGCATTAATGCGGGGTTCCAGGGAACCAGAGGGCGGCTGGAGGTGGGAGTGGGGCTCCCGGGGGTAGGGCTAGAGGAACCCACTTTTGGCTGCTGTTGCTGGAGCCCTGGCGATACCTGGACAAAGCACTGGTGACGGGGAAGAGCTCCAGTGGCAGCACTGGGCTGAGAGGAGATGTTTTGTGCTGTGCTGGGGTTCAAACGTTGCAGCAGGGGAGAGGGAACCGGGGCTAGGGGTGTTGTCAGGGCTGCCGGTGCCATGGACATGGAGTGCTAGGGAGGGGTCTGGGGGCATCACCCCCTCCGGAGACGCGGAGGGCGCTTGCCACAGGGTGGCACTGCGCAGTGATGCTGGCGGGGCGGGCACGGGCAGGCTGGAGGTACCTGGGGAGCGCGGTGCTGAGCACCCCCTGCTGCTGCGGCTGACATGATGCAGTGCCCGTTCACACCAGCACCTGCTGCATCAGCCCAGGTCCGTCTGCTGCTCAGATCCAGCTCGTCACCCACCATCCCCGTGTCCTCAGCTCATCACCCACCATCCCCATGTCCTCAGCTCATCACCCACCATCCCCATGTCCTCAGCTCATCACCTACCATCCCCACGTCCTCAGCTCGTCACCCACCATCCCCACGTCCTCAGCTCGTCACCCACCATCCCCACGTCCTCAGCTCATCACCAACCATCCCC
>NW_009939485.1:1180-16566 GCF_000696875.1 Nestor notabilis | reverse complement strand
GCGTCCTCAGCTCATCACCCACCATCCCCATGTCCTCAGCTCATCACCCACCATCCCCACGTCCTCAGCTCGTCACCCACCATCCCCACGTCCTCAGCTCATCACCCACCATCCCCACTTCCTCAGCTTGTCACCCACCATCCCCACATCCTCTCCAAATCCTCCTCACCCCCAAGCAGCAGGGCCCATGTTTGGTGTTCCCAGAATTATGGGTGTCTGGTTTTTTAGGTTCGAGTCTGCCTGCATCTGGGAAAGACTGTCCCAGCCCCTTCCTGTGCAGATGAGAGAGCTGCCATCACCCTATTTTTTTGTTATTAGAACTGATGGCTAGAGCCAGACCTCTCTGAGCTCTTTTCTGCTGATGGTCCCTGGGGGACATGTTTGGATCTCCAGCCATCCAGAGCCCCCAGATGTTGTGCAGCTTATCCTCCCACAGGGCACGTGTCCATTAGAGGATACTGGGGCCATTTCCAGCTCAGTACTGAGTAACTCAGTGCTTTGTTTTATCCAGGTGACCTAGTGTCCTAAGGGTAACTCATGCCTGCAGCTCTCTTGAGCTGCACATACACCAGGGTCATGTTTCCAGTTCTACCCAGTTGGTGTGGGACATCCACATGGACAGGAGAGGATCCCAGGAAAACTGTCCCAGTGCTTCAAAGGGACAGAGCTGAGAGGCTGGCAGCCATTCCTGATGCAGCATTTGACAGGTTCTCCTGCACAGCATCCAACCACTAACCCTGAGTTGTCTCTGCCTTCACCCATCACCATGGCATCATTTGACCACAAGTGGAGATGTCCTGCAGGCAATCAGCACATCATGCTAACGGGTCTGCAGCACCTGGGGTGCCAGCTCAAGTGTCCTCTGTCATCTCCTTCCCTTCCCCTGCCTCAAAGAGCTGGGATGTCTGCAGGCCCCGCTATACTCGAGTTGTTGACCTCACAGCAGCTTTCAGTATCCAAAGGGGGCTACAAGGATGCTGGAGGGGGACCTTCATCAGGGACTGTAGTGATAGGACAAAGGGTGATGGGTTCAAACTGAAACAGGGGAAGTTCATGTTAGACCTAAGGCAGAAGTTCTTCCCTGTGAGGGTGCTGAGGCGCTGGCACAGGGTGCCCAGAGAAGCTGTGGCTGCCCCATCCCTGGCAGTGTTCAAGGTCAGGTTGGACACAGGGGCTTGGAGCAACCTGCTCTAGTGGAAGGTGTGCCTGCCCATGGCAGGGGTTGGAGCTGGATGAGCTTTAAGATCCCTTCAAACCAGTCTGGGATTCTATGATTCTCTTGCCTGTTGGTACCCCACCACTGCTGGTACGCCTTCTCCCTGTGCAAGCTGATCTCTGATGACTTCTCACCCCACCTCCAGCATGGGCAGCACTCCTGGCAGATCCCAGCATGAGCTATTTCCCTGGCTGGAGAGCACATACTTCCCACACTAACAGCTCAAGATCTTTGCATGATGGCAGCAGGGCTGTGAACCCTGAGTAATGGCTTCATAATGCACCATTAGCAAGAGAGGGTGGAATTCTTATGGGAGAAGTGGGAATTGCACGGGCCCCAGGAGTGCTTACTGGCCAGGCACGTCAGCAGATTCCATTAGGAACTAGCTCTTAAAGCCCCAGCTCCATCAGCTGAGATCTCACCATGAATAGTTGAGAAGGAGGCTCCTCCAAGCTCCCTCCCCTGTGCCCAGCCAGTGCTCCTGGAGAGCCATGGTGCATTGGAGGCTGGCCCGGTTCATCCAGTGTGGGACATGGACAAGAGGTGATGCTGCCCTAGCTGGCTGTCTCTTAAGCCTGTGTCTCTCCAACCAAGATCCCCAGTGCATGGCAGCCAACTTTTTACATCGTCCTCCTGCACCAGCACATGGATATGGGCCGGACTCTTCTTCTTGGGCTTTGCACAAGGGTGGGGTTTCCCGAGCCTACAGTGGGAGGGGCAGTTCACGAGGGGCTCGGCTAGTGTCCTGCTGTGAGATCAATGCCCACGGCAGGGGTACACCACTGGAACAGATCCCCAGCTGAGGGACTGTGGGGACAGGAGCCAGCCCCTTGGTGAGGGTCTGATTTACAGCAGAGCTGTGCCACGGAGCAGTGTTTGCCTGGCGCTGTGCTGCTCTGCACTGCCTGGCAGCACCACCCTGGGACACATCCTGCTCAGCTGGCTGGGGAGGTTTTACACTTCCTTCTGTCATTCTTATGGATCTTTTTGTCAAAACCTCATCAATTTACCATGAAAACAGCCCAACCCTGGAATACCATCAAAAGTCTGCTTTCCTACCAGCAACCGCTGGCACAGACACGGAGATGTATGTTCTAGGAAGAGCTTCTTTTCAACAGGTTTTGTTTTAAATGATGTCCCATTTTGCAATAGCAAATTGAGCTGGGAAAAGCATTTTCCTTGTCTCAAGTGTGACTTCTCTGCTGTTGATGGCCAGAGCTCCCATGGTCGCCAGCAGCAGACTTGTGGCTGGTGCTCCCAGTGCTGGGTGCAGACAGGGCTCAGTGATGCTGAGGTGGGGTGTGTCCATGGGTGCTGCAGGGCCAGTACTGGGTACCCAACTCACTGTGCATGGACAGATCCTGGCACACGTGCAGGAGCCACTGCATGTCCTTTCCACAGCAGAGCTGAAGACAAGCGGGGTTTGTTACCTCCCAACATCAGGGCTGCCTGAGTGTGGGAAAGTCAGGGGTTTAGTAAGAAACTGTGCCTGGTAGAAAAGCCTAAGGTTATTTAACTGTAAAGCATGGAACCTCCTAGAGAACCCATCCTGCCCTATCAGATGCCTCAGGGGTCGGAGCTGCCAGACACTGGTACACTAAGGGTTTCAGGTGGCTGCTGCGGGATCAGGGATCCCCAGGGAGCCATGTGGGAGCACATCCCTGGGGAGGCTGATGACTGTGTCTGCTGGAGTGAGCTCAGTCCTGGCCCCTGCCCTCACGGCAGCGTTTGGACCCGAGATTTTCATTCCCTGGGAGCTGGCACTGAGAGCAGCCCTGGAGCACCGCTGAGCACCGGTCACCACTTGACTCCGTGGCCGCCCAGGGCAGAGCCACCAGAGGCCCCTGCTACTGGTTCCCTTGAGGCCAGGCTCCGGAGCAGCACTGCGGGGATGCGGGTGTCGCACGAGGTTCATGTATCACCGGGAGCTGCTCTTCAGCATCATCACACCCAGCCGCTGCAGCGGAGCCCCTGGGCGAGTGCTTTCGGCTGCTGATGACACCCGCACGTCTCTCATTCCTCTTGCTGATGGCTGCAGGGCTCATGGTTACCTTCCAGATGAGCAGCAATTAGCCGCTGGCGTCCAATCCTGCACTGGAGCCCAGCCAGGGCTGGGGCCAGCGTTAGCACAGCCCAGTGCGTTAGTGGAAGCTGGGCACGGCTGTGGGGTGGAAGGGACCTGCCCATCCCTGCGCTTCCCCGGCTGCGGGATGTGCCTCTGCTGCTGCAGCCAGGTTGGAGGCGGGTCCCTTCCCTTCCCTCATGCAAAACAAGCAGGATCACGCTTTTCCTCCCATAGGTATCGCCGCAAACAGCTCCGTGGCATCAACAGCAGCTGCTGGGTGTGTTGTTGGGTGAGGCGGCACAGAGACAAGGTTCAGTCTCTGCCTGAGACAGAAGAGGTTTGGGCTCAGCTTGGGCACGTGCTGTCTCTGACTTCCAGTGAGGGTGTGGAGGTATCTGGAGATGAGGGGAAATGCACACACTTGTCTTCCCTCTGGCCCCACATCTGGGAGGTCCACATGGTCCCAGCTGAAGCCATAAGCCTGATCTGGAAGTTCTTCAACAGATTAGTCTTTGTCAGAAACCCTGCAAGGGGCATGGTGGGGTCTTTGCCACCCCAGAAGTCATTGAGGTCTATGGGGTTCCAGTCACTTGGAGGAAGGCTGTGAGAGAACATGGATGAGGTCTCCATCCATGCTGTGGGTTGGAGGAACAGCAGGCAGATGGGTTACTAGGAGTGAGGAGGAGCAGGAGGTGGAACACCTCCTGGAACACCTTCCTGGTCTGATTACTGCTAGTCCAGGATGCTCTGCACCTTGCCCTGTGTCCTGAGCCTCTTCCAAGCTGTTCTTTGTGCTGAGGACATTTTACACCAACAGGACATGGGACTGGGCCTGACATTGACGACACTGGAGGACTTGTGGGGTTGGGTGAGAGCTCTCTGCTATGGCTGGGGTGGTGGCGGCACTCCTGCATTTACATGGTTTTTTTACATCTAACATACAGCCTAACTGATTTCTCACTGCAGCTCATGCCCATTGTGTCCTCTTTTAGCTGCACATCTCCAGAGTTCATCTCCATCTTTTCTCTGCCCTATTAGTAAGACCTGCTGCATCCCTGAGGCTGGGGGAGTTTCAGTTCCCCCAGAGGACCGGGCGACTAAGGAGAGGCACAAAAGGTCTGAACTGCTTTTAGGGGCTCTTTGTTGTTCCCAGGGCTCTGCAGCTCACACCCAGCAGTGGCTCTGTTTCTGCCCAGCCAAAATATGCCCATGACCAAGCTCCTCAGCAAAGCCAGACCCTGGTTTGTCTCAGCACAAGCAGAAGACACACAGGGAGATGCTGGTGCCACTTCCTCTGACTGCAGCAGGCAGGGGTGCCTATGGAAACACCCGTCACATTGCAGAGCAGTGACATGGTCCTTCACCCTGAGACATGTCAAACAGGCCCCTCCTGGCACCCAGCAACGAGGGGAACAAGTAGTTTCCTGGTAGTGTTCACACCTCATGTAGCCGAGGCCTCAGTGCCATGGGTTAGTGGTGGCCTTGGCACTGCTGGGAATGGTTGGACTGGATGAGCTTAAAGGTCTTTTCCAACCGAGATGATTGTATGAAGTAAGGGATCTCCTGCTGCAGCAGACCCTGGGTCTGTCTCTCCAGCTTCCCTACGTGGGACTGCATTTCACTTCAGGCTGATTCCCCTGGCTGATGCAGGCTTGGTCATGTCCCACTGCTCCAATGGGCATTGCTTTGCAGGAAGAGCAAGAGGATGGGGCAGGCAACGGATCCTCTGACTGTGCCGTGACTGAAGGCTCCGCATGCCCCGAGCATGACTGCTCCCAGCAGTAGCACTGGGTGGAGGCAGAACAAACAAGTAGCACAGCAGTGCCCGGCTCTGAGCAAGGAAATGATCTGAGGGTGCAGCCAGCGCTGGCCCAGTGTGCAGCACCAGGGGGGAGCTGCTCATCCTGCTGCATCCCACCCCATTTATCAGCCCTGGGCACCCCCGTGTCTGGGCAGCTGCAATGGTGAGGGCTGGGGAGAGCTACATCCCAGCTGGGGGAGCGCAGCTCACCAGCGGTGCTGGAACCAGCTGGGAACTGGGCTACGTGGCCATGGCAGCACTGCATGACCAGGCATCCCACTCCATCCGCACCAGGGAGGGTGGATGCAGATGTGCAGGAAGAGCCAAGGGTTGCTGCAGAAGGGTTGTGCAGGATGTACAACTCCTGCTTGTTATCCCCCCCAGAACTGGGGTCCAAGGTACTGTGCAGGGCCAAACATGCAGGAGGAGTTTGCACTCTCTGGCCTGGGTCCCTTGTCAGGTCAAGGAGTGCTGGTCCCTGTTCAAATGCTGCCTCTTGCCTCTGAGCAAGGCTGGCTCTGCCCATGGCTCTGTGGGCAGTGGAGGCAGCTCAGAATCCCCCCAGGCCCTTTATGTGATAAAATTCCTGGCTGCAGGCTGGCTCCTTCCTTGATCAACCATGGATGGATACCTGGCTTCATGCTGGCAGGATGCCCTGGAGACGGTTTGGCACATTTTCCATCCCTACCACATTTCCCACCTCTCACTCTCCCTTGTGTAAGAGCTACACTTCCACAGAGGTGCTGCAACCAGAGGTTCCCACCACCCGCTGTCAGACAAATGGCTTTGAAAAGGAAGGTGGCAACTTTAATAAAGGTGACACTGAAATGTTGAACAGAAGATTATGCTGCAAAATACTCTGACACGGGCTCTGCTCTGCTCCATATTGAGCCCATTTAGCAGAGTGTGTCTTGTCTAACAAAGGAGTCCCTGAGTGCCAGCAATGTCCTGTCATCCCATCTGCAGAGGGAAGAACTGAGGGAAGCACCAACCTTTGTCTCAGAGGCAGATTCTTCAGGATGGGAAATCACAAAGAAATAAATTCTGGCAAAGTTTTAAACAACTGAAGAAAAATGTCTGTAATGGAAAGTGCTGAATAACCTATTTGATAGGTATTGTATGTGCTTCTGTCCTGCACAAATGCCTTTACAGTCAGCTGAATGCTGAGTCAGGAGCACAGGAGGATGGAGATACGTGTCTCAGACTCCTCTCCCCTGAGATTTGTATTTGGAGTCAGGTGGGAAGTTTGGATCTATGTTGAGCCACCACCAGTTTGACAGCAGAAGCACTAAATCCTCTCCTGCACTCTGCAACTGTCCATGGCTCCAGTTCTTGAACCAAGGTCTGAGCATCTCATTAAGTGCCACTTAGAAAGTGCCTTAGGTTGAGGTTGGGTAAAATATACCTAAACCCTCTCTTCCACCAGCAGCTGGATTTTGCTCAGGAAATCCTCTGTCCTGTCTGGTTGTGTTGTCTCCCTCTCCCATCGAGTGCATCAATGTGTAGACAATGTCCCTGGACCGGAAAGTCCGCTGTACCTCAAGCAGCGTCTCCAGCTCTGAGCCCCCATGAACCAGTTCTTCACATTCATTTGGTGGGGTTTGCAGAACTGGTCCCACCAGCTGGATCCTAGCCATCTGCACCAGCCCTCAGTCAGGACAGCCTGCAGGGGCTCTGCTCTACCAGGTGCTTGTGTTGGGCCCTCTGAGACAACGGCAGTGGGTAGGAGTGAGTGTGATGTGCTCAGAGAGGGTGCCAAAAGTGTATCCACTGTTCAGGGAGTGCCTCGAGTGCTTGTGCCCAGAGTGCTAACAACATGCCCAGCAGATCAGCATGGCACAGGTCTCTGCATCTTCAGTGATGGGTTTGCAAGAGTAGCACAACAGAGTCCTTGTTTGGTGCTACTCCGCTTCACCCCTTCTTGATCCTTACATTCACACTCTGGTCCTTTTTCTGTTTGCCTATAAATAGCGAAAAGAGATGTGAATTCTCTAACAGACCCGGATGCTATCTAAGAAATTCAAAATCTTTCCAACAGAGACCTCTAAAAGCAAAGCTCTGGGACTCAGGGGATCACTGACCACGATCTGTGCAGCTGTGTCAGCTCCTGAGTTTGGACACTGTGGGCTACCCAGTGATATTCAGGATCATCCCAAGTCACAGCATGAGTAAGGCTGCCAATACCTGGTTACAAAAAGAAGATTTTTTCCCACCTAGACACATGTGTAAACTCTTCTGGGCAGGAAGAGTTGGAGGGTGCTGTCTTGGCTGTTTAGGTCAGTGGCATGACTTGGGGAGCATGGACTGTTCAGGGAGTGGAGGAAGGCTGTGGTTCCCAGTGCCTTGCACTCATGGGGCCTGTGCCACAGCCCCTGGGCTATGCCATGCCCGTGGCTGTAGAACACCCGCAGCAGCCTGGAGCAAACAGAACAAATACAAAACCACAAAAACCCAGCAGGGAAAGATAAGCTCTTGGTCAATAATGCGCTGGGCTTGGGCCAGCTCCCCCAGTGCTGTGCAGGACTGAGCCTCTGAGGGACAGGGACTAAAGATGTTTCACTTGTGCTTATCCTGCCATTGGTGAGGCTGGATCTGGCAGGGATGGGCTCTGCTCCAGCCAGTGTGGTTTGGGGACAGCAGGAGAAGGAAGGACCTATGTTGCTGGGATGGAAAGGGACACTGGAAACAATCAGAGCTGGTGTTCTGGAGGTGTTGGGGAGTGCAGGCTCATGGGTGCCTGCCGTGGGAAAAGGTGGGACAGGGAGGCAAGAGAAATCCCATGGTCCCTTCCCATGGGTACACACTCCAAACCAGAGGTTTTCCCTCTGGTAGCTGGGCCTGGCTGATCACTTCTGCCTGTGCATGGGGAAAATTGAAGCCACCATATCTTGCCTCTGCCCATGTTCCTCCATGTCAGCTGCCTGGAGGAGGTAAAGGACACTGAAGTCACCTTGCACACACACATAGATACAGAGATGTGTCTGGGTTTAACGTGTTTGCCACCTCCCCATGTGCATCCTGCTGGGGAACGCTGCTTGCCCTGCCTGGAGCCACGTGAGCTGGGCAACCATCAGAGATCACAGGTGAACCAGAGAGGGGGAAATGTGCCAGCAGGAACGCCCCAAGGGGAATGCAGGATCCCTGGGTCTGCAGGACCCTGGCCATGCAGTGCTTGGCCTGAGGCAGGGGGTGGTGGGGTGCACTGCAGGAGCTGGATACAGCCTCATCAGTGCATGCCAGGAGGTCTGGGCAAGTGGTGGCAGGGACCTTGCACCCACTTCCCGCTGGGTTCCCAGGGTGATGCCACCGGCTCCTTGGGTGTTGTCCCTGAGCAACACACCCAGGGTGCTGGTGGGGACAGACATTGAATGGTGACAAAGCCCTGAGCCAGGCTTTATAGGCTGGATTGAGCAGGCATTAGCAATTAAAAATCCCAGAGCAAATACAGGAGGGTGTGGTTACTGCTGCCCTGCCTTATACATTGCTGCAGTATCCAACTAATGCTCGTTACAGGCTTTTATCTGGAGGCACATCAAGAATATTCTTGAAGGCAGCAGTCCCAAGGGCACATGGGTGGAAGAGCACCCTTAGACCTCGTGGTGGAGGGTAAAGCTGAATTTACCAGGTCTGGGCATCCTGGTAAATGTAGGGTTATAAATCACTGTGACTCACACTGCAGCTTCCACACTCCAGGGAGAGTCAAGAAAACTTCCTGTCTGCCTCTGTGGTCACTGCAACAAGACAAGGAGAAAAATCAGTCAATAACAAAAATAACAACATGTAAAGAAAAAACAGTAAATAATAATAATAACAATAATCATAATATTTGCTCTTCACTGGTTGTGACAAGCTTTATAAAGAAACTGCAAGGAAATCTCTCTGGAGCACTTGGGGTGGGGATCATGTCACTTGGCAACCTTCCTGCTTACACACCAGGAGGTATATGCCTGGGGGCACCACCCTGGCTGAGATACCAACACTGAGGAGAGGTGAGTCTGGTCTCAGAGCTGATACTCACCTGCGTGTCAGTGGGGAAATCTCTTTGTTTCATGCGATTTTATAAAACCTTTGTCTCTTTGGTGCGAGGGTCTTGGTACATGGTTTCACGGTTGGCTCCTGGCATTCTCCTACTGCCATCATCCTTCTGTCAGGTACATACAGCTCCAAGCACAGTGGAGCTGCTTACTAATTACCTTGGGCTAATTGGCTCCACCAGCTTTGCCATCATGCTGATGGGAAAGGACATCCCCTTGGGATGCTGGGAAGGAGTCAGGATGCTGTCCGTGCAGTGGTGTTCTCCTGAAACACGGACATGTCCACCTCCTTTAAGCTTTGCAGTAGTGTTGCTGCTTATAATTGAAGCTAAACCTGAGCCATTTGGAGCAGCTTTTGGCTGACCTGGATGTTTCCATGTCATCACCAGCCCCACCATGCAATGCAGGGGCTGATGCTCAATGTGTGGGTCCCTCCTGCCGTAGGACCATGCTTTGGAACACAGGCAAGGTCCACACTGCCTGGTGTTTCTGTCTGTTGAGTGAATGCCAAACAAGCCAGGCATGTTCTAGACAAGCCTGAGATTAAGAAAGCATAGTCTCCAAACCAGTGTTCAAACATGGCACTTTGTACCTTGTTTCCATGCATTCAGTATTTGCCATGGGGCTGTATATGGGGCATCATGCCTGTGCCGTTATGACACAGCCTCTGCTTGGTTTTCACTGTTCCCCATTACTTTGCTGGAAATACATTCCCTGCTGGCAAAACCTTCCTAACGTGGACAGCCCAGTAGGGCACACAGGTTTGATGGGCTTTTGTCAATAAGCAGCCAGGTTAGCTCACTCGCACAGTGGTTTTACACCTCATTTACACAGAGATTTTGGTGTAAAGCAACAGACCAGACCTGCTTTATTCTGATCCACTTTCTCTATTTGTCCAGGTTCTATCACTGGGAGACAGCTCATGCTCCCTGTCCCTCTGCCACCAAAAGCTGTCATGAGAGAGCAGCAGCTCTCCAGGACCCTCAACTCACAGCATCGTTGGATGGGAAGTACCATGGAAATAAAGCCCAGATGATAACCACCTCAATTTCCACCAAAAGCCCGCTCCTCACATTCATCCACACAGGCTCATCTCATCACAACCAAGTTCCTGTCCATCATTAATCTATTCCAGAGCATTTTAAAATATAATGTTACTTCTGAAGAGTGGCTGTTACCAGCAGGAAGGTCTCAAGACCATTTCCCAACGCCAGCAAAGCATCCCTGTGCATGCTGAGCTGTAGGTACCTTTCCCCTGAGGGTCCATCTGGCTGGTCGATGTTGTAGTGATCACCAGGCCCTTCCTTTTGGTCTTTTTGGATACTCTTCACCAACTGGATGATGCTTTGGAGCTTCTCAGCATGTGATGTTGCTCCTCCAAGTGCAAGTTTCCATTTCAGCTTTGCTGGATCTGTGGGTTAGTTGAAACCAAGCTCCCTAAAGGGGACCTCAATGTTAAATGTGTACCAGAAGGACCAGAAGACAAGACTGAAGGCAAGCAGCAGGGCTCCCAAGTAAACGAAGAAGTCCCAGGAGCTTAACGGAGCAAAAATTCCCAGGAAGAGGGTGATGAGCCCGACCACATCGCACAGCACGGCCAGGAGCAGTATCATGGCACAGCGGCCCATGAGCTTGGAGGTGGTCATGGTGGAGCCGGAGGGGCCGGCAGCATCCCGCAGTCTCTCTCTGCCTGCCTCTGCTCTGCTGCAGGCTGCCAGAAGGAAGTACAAATGTCACGACACACCTTGCAGAACAATTGGGAGGGAGCACACGATACTGCTTTAACCATTTCATGGCCCTGACATCACCCTGTCCTGGAGCTGATCCCAGGGGTGCTGGGGAAGGGATCTGCCACCGGGATATCCCGAGAGGGGCCGGGTGTGAGCACATCACAGCCAGTCTGCGTGAAGCTGCAAGTCTGGTCCTGACCCAACCCGCACATGGGCTGTGCTACTTTGGCTTGAGAACTGGGGCATCTTGTGTCACTTCTGGGCAGCTTCAGTCACACCTGGATCCCAGCAAAGCCTGCAGGGCACTGGTTCTGACATCCCGGTGCCAGCCTGGAAACATCCTGCTGCTCCCTCTCTTTACAGGTAAACTGAGGCATGGAAATTTGTCCACAGTGTCAAAAATGCATCACCCTCACAACACCTCCAAAAGCAGGTCTTGCTGTGAAGCCATAAATCAGAGAACCTGTGTCACTGCCCGTCCCAAAAATGAGAACCAAGCAAATCAGAGAACCTGTGTCACTGCCCGTCCCAAAAATGAGAACCAAGCAAGGCAGTGATGAATCACCTATATGAATCTGCCTTATTTGGCAGAAGTTGCCAGAGCTCCTGGCTTGTCTCTGAGCAGCCAGTATCGCTTTGTGAGATTCTGGATGTCGCTTCCTCCTCTCTGAGTGATCCTGGGCACATCTTTCCTCTCCTGCCTCTCTGGTCTGCATGTGCTTGGCAAACAGGGGAAGTCTGAAGGAGAGGGAGCATCCTTTGGCTCTGAGAAAGCCACCCCAAGACATGAGCACTTCAAGGCCTGTGAACTAGCAGCTGCCTGCCCCGTCTCTTGGCCAGGCAGAGGGTGCCAAAGCTTGAGACAGGACCATTGGTCATGAGGTGGGCATCACGGACTGGAGCAGTGCCCAGTGGCAGGTACCTACCGGAGTTGGCCTTAGCTCCAGGGGATGCCAGGGACCGCACCAGGAGTGTTGCCCTCAGTACCCTTGTCAAACCCAAGGCACCCAGGGCCCATGCACCAGCTGAGCAGCCCTGAGCGAGGTGATGGCTGGAGGGAGTGGGGGACATCACCTACCTTATCTAGGGTTTCCTGTGCTGCTCAGGGAATCCCAGCTGCTAAAAGCCCCCATGCTCCTGCTTGCCACCCACAGCACGCATCTCACCAGGCACATGGCAGAGGATGCCCAGCACAGCCCCCATGGTCCTC
This sequence comes from Nestor notabilis, assembly GCF_000696875.1. Taxonomy (NCBI): domain Eukaryota; kingdom Metazoa; phylum Chordata; class Aves; order Psittaciformes; family Psittacidae; genus Nestor; species Nestor notabilis. Next base: position 4,510 of record NW_009939485.1, on the reverse strand, counting down.
TCTCCTGCTCTTATCCAACCTGCTGCTTGCAAACACTCAGCACACAAGGGCTGTGAAACCATCTATTCCAGTGCACCCTGTTCTCTCCCAATGGCAAGTACCTGCCTGTTCCAGGAGATATTTTTTTGCCCTTGTCTGAACAATGAAGGCTTTTAAATACCCAAATAAAAACCTAATCTCTTCTTTGTGCATTATCACCCTCTGGGGCCTGGGGGTGAATCTGCTCTTTGCCAACCCAGCATTAGCCCTGGATTACTTACAGGAGGGCTGGAGGGAAGTGCTGAGGCACAGCTTCTTTCAGGATCTGATCACCTGGTTAGCAGGAAACACTCTGTGAAATCTGCTTTCATGGGTGCTCAGCCAAAAAACCCACCCCTTGCTCTCAACCCCAGCCTTCAGTGAGCCCCCAGTGGTCCCCTCAGCTCAGGGGGTCACCCACAGCTCAGCAGCCAGAGCTTCCCTGGACCCTAAACCCCGGGTTCATGCTGATCTTGCCTGTACATGGGTGCTCTTCCCTTAACTAGTTGTGACACAAGGCTCCGAGTGGTGCCTGGTGCCTGGGTTGCTGTTGGGGAGCCTGTTGGTGGATGCCTTTTTCCATAGTCTTCTCTCAATGGACCGCAGCAATAGTGGAGCTGAACAGAAGGTGGAAGAAGAGTTTTGCAGCTCTTTGCGCCTCAGTTCAGCCATGGTTTTATGAATGCACCCGAGGTTTAGTGTTGACAATGATGGAGTTGTTCTGGCGAGTTTTATGAGGAGCCCAAGCACTGCCACCCTTTGAAAGGAAGGATCTTTTCTGTGTCCCCTCTTGTGTCCAGTTCCTGTCTCCTTTGGTTTTATTTAGTCTTATCTTCTGTTCACTGAATTTCAGGGAGTTCCTTCAGGTGATTTATTGTGGTGGGAAAGCCCCACAAGCTGCCTCAAGACTTTTCTGTCCTTTCTGGACTGATCTCTGAGCCTGACAGGCATTATCCACATGGGGCAGAGTGAACATTACCCCAGGAATCCCCCTCAGACTAGTGGTACTCCCCAGAAGCAAACAGTTTGAAGGAAGATGGGTCTGATGCAAGGACCTCAGGTCAAACCAGCCTGTCCAGCCCCACACTGTGAAAGGCTTGTGGCACCTTGATCTCACCAGACCGTGTCAAGAAGCCTTCAAGAAGAATAAAAAAGAGAGCAAGAAAACTCGTGGAGGTTGCTGCAAGACAGAGACAGAGCATGGCTGAGCCCATTCCGGAGGGTAGCACAGCTGTGGCAACTCCTGTCCCTCTAGAGGAGACACTGTGTGGTGGGATGGCCTCTCCCATACATCTGGTGTCCCTCCAAGAGAGCTCTGGGGCTGGGGTAGTACTTATCACTCAGACAAGTCTTCCTTCAGGCTTCCTTCCACTGCAGCCTCAGGCTTTTGAGAGCCAGATGTTGCAAGGTGAGGACCCTGTCTTGCCCTTCAGGGTGTCAGCAGCCTTGTTTGGATTTGCTCTGTAGGAGGCAGGGTTTCATCTGGATGCATTTCAGCAATGTTGAGCCCTGCCAAGCTGTGCATGACAGCAGCGATTTGCCCATGATAGCACAGAAGGAAACGTGACGCACTACATACAGTCGCTCCCTGAACCCAAAGGTTTCCAGATGTTCATTCATCTCCAACGAAAACTGCAAACAGCTGCATTTTTCTCCTTAAAATACTTAAAGAAGAGCAGAAGATTCTGAGTGCTGCCCCTGCCTTTTCCTAGCCCATTTCTGCCATAGCAGGAAAGATGATGTTAGCGGAAAACACTTGCTCCTGGAGCTGGCCCAGAACAGGTTTGCAGAAGTATGTGGCGAGAGTAAACCAGTTCTTCATTGGAAACAATGAATGTTGCTTCCCTGAGTTATGTATTAGTTGGGAGCAGCAAGAATCTGAGCAGGTGAATGGCATTGGTCTGACACGATCTCTGGCTGGTGGAAGCCAGGAGTTATTTAACTGCGTGTGGAGAGAAAGCCGAGAAGGAGCCTTCAGAAAGTTCATCCTCCAGCGGAGGCTGGTGAACTCCCTGCAGCTCAGGTTGAGGTTGTACGAAACACCTGCCTGAGGAAGAGGAGGGAATGGATGGAAAGCACAGTGTTGCTTGGCCAGGGACGGTTCGTGCCATGGTGATCTCCGGCACAGCTCCTCAGCTCGGTGCTAGCTGTGCCTGCAGTGGTGACTGGTTCAAGCTGCCGCGACCGCAGGAGCTCAGATGAGCTCAGCTTTGGCAGGGGTGGGCAGACTCCCTCCTGCAGCACAAGGGGACTGGTTTCCTCAGGCACCAGCAGCTCCATGCAGGGCCAGAGCACTTTGGGATTGGGTCTCAGCTGCAGGACCATGATGGCTGCAGGAGCGAAGCTGCACTCCAAGTGCTCTCCTCCCAAGTCTTGTGTAGGAAAACCTTCCCCGACCAAATGACAGCTCAGAAAAATTGATGTTGAACTCTCAGGACATCTCCCTGGGGAGGACTACTAAAACCAGCACTGCCCTCCCACCAAAGACACCCACTGATAGACACGGAATGATTGTACCTCTTCATACATCTGGGAAAGGAGCCCAGACTTCCTGGCTGGACAGGAATAGCACTGAATTAGGAAAGGCTCCTTTCCCCACTGCACCTTCCTTGCTAAGCCCTGGCTGGTAATGCTGATACCTGGAAAGCATCCCACTGAGGACAACGCTTCAAAGCATCCAACATGTGGAGGTTTAGCACATGCCCCCTGCTACTGAAATAAACTCCCACACTTTTCACAGTCCTTCACATCCCTGACCAAGGATCGCTCAGACCACTCAGACCATGGTGCAGAGGGGGTCCAGCACCCCCAGCCCGACTTCATGCTGTGAGCATCACCAAGCTCTGGCTGGCGCATTGGTTCTTCTGTGGGTACACAGCAGCTGAAAGCTTTTCTGCAAGATCTGCTTATGCTCCCAAGAAGAGGCCAGAAGCTGGAGATCGCAGAATCATAGGCTTTGCGTTGGAAGGGATCTTAAAGGTCATCCAGTCCCAACCCCCTGCCATGGGCATGGACACCTTCCACTAGAGCAGGTTGCAGTTCCCTGCTGGAACTGCAGGGTTTGGGGGTGTGGAGTATGGAGCGCAGGGTCTGCTCTGCACTCCACTTATCCCGATGCCTGGACCAGCCCTTAGGGTCCCATTTTGGGCTGTTGTGCCTATGGATGGTACCACGTTTTGCACAGTGCTTGGGGTAGGGATAAACCAGCAACTCTCCTTCCAGTTCCGCTTGCCTTCCAGGCCTGAACGCGGCTGGATTGGGAGTCTTTGAACTCCAGCATAGGGAAGGGGTGGCTGGAAGCTGCAGAGCCGT
>NW_009939485.1:0-1149 GCF_000696875.1 Nestor notabilis | reverse complement strand
GCGCCATTGCTAGCTTATTCCTGAGCTGCAGCAACCCCACCTCCACACGTCTGTCTGTCAGCCACTGGTGGTGGAGCTGCTGCCAAGGCTGATTGCATCAGGGGGTGGAGGAGAAGATAAGCTGTCCCCGGGGCACTGCTGCTGCGAGCACTCAGCAGCCCTGCGGCTGCTCACGGGGCGAGTGCGCGTCTGAGCCGGCTCTCGCTCGTTAAGATCCATTGTGATGGGTTTAGAGCAGAGCCTACAGCACCGGCCACGCTACTCCTGCGGCTCTCGCAGGTGGGACTGAACTGGGACGGGATTCCCCCCGTCTGCTCAAGTGCATGGCCAGAGACATTCCTGCCTTGGAGACACTCCGGTCACAGCAGCACCGCTCCGGAGTGAGAAATAACCAGCTTGGTCACCCCCGATGTGGTCTGGGCAGAAGCCCCCCTCCAGCATTCCTTCTCCTCCCTTAGCAAGCTTAAAGGGCAAAGTTGGGGCATGTTTGCTCACATCTGCCTGTTGCAGCTTCCCTGTGTCTCAGCAGTGTCGTGGTGTAAATCTGAGCTGGTTTGATAGCTCCCATAAGCCTAACAACTAGTGCAAAAATAGGAAGGGTTGGGGTCTTCTGCAGGGTTTCAAACTGTGAGCACCCAGAGTCCTCTGGAAGTTATTACTCTTGTTCCTGCTCATTAAGGACAGGGAAGAACTGCTGCTGGCTCTGAGTGAGCGGTGAGGCACCCGTGTGCTGGGCTGGACCCAGAGCGTGAGCAGCAGGTCATGAAGGGGATCCTGCCCCTCTGTTGTGCTCTGGGGAGACCCCCCATGCAGTCCTGATCCAGCTCTGGGGAACAGCACAAGAGGGACGTGGAGCTGCGGGAGCGAGGCCAGAGGAGGCCATGGAGCTGCTGCGAGGGCTGGAGCAGCTCTGCTCTGGAGCCAGGCTGAGAGAGCTGGGCTGGGTCAGCTGGAGAAGAGAAGGCTTCTGAAGGAGCCACCTTAGAGCAGCTCCAGTGCCTAAAGGGGCTCCAGGAAACCTGGAGAGGGGCTTTGGACAAGGGCCTGTAGGGGTAGGACAAGGGGAATGGCTTTAACCTGCCAGAGGGGAGATTGAGATGAGCTCTGAGGCAGAAGCTCTTCCCTGTGAGGGTGCTGAGGCGCTGGCAC
>NW_009939484.1:296202-347772 GCF_000696875.1 Nestor notabilis | reverse complement strand
CATAATACTTATATATTATATATAAAATAGTTTTAATTAAAATATTACATAAATAAACCTCCCCCTGCCCACTGTTCGCCTGCAGACAGGTGTTTTCCTTCCGCTTTGCACTTAATCCAGCAATCGTTCAGTGGCTTCCTGGATCACAGCAACCGCTTTGGGGTCTCTTCCAGCTCTGGGCAGTTTCTTTCTGCTTATACCTCTGCAGCCCAGTCGTGTATCCCTGTCTCTGCAGTCTCCTGGCATCCTTGTGCTGTGGTTTCTTTGCTTATTCTGCTCTCCTCGGTCTGTCCTGAGCATTCCCTATGGCTTCTGGGGAGGACACAACCTGTCTCGCCTATCTGCAGGTTTCCCATTGAGTAAACACGCTTTGTAATTCTTATTCTAGCTCTAACTACTACAAAATAACTTTCTTTTTTTAATTATTTTTATTAATGACCCCCTTAACTTATGCAAACCAATGTCCTTGGCTTCACTCTTCCTTTAGCAGTAAAGTGGTGAAGAATCTGCTTTTACCTCCCACCGAGGCTTAACTGAGCTGAGCTTTACATCCAAACGTGTGTTTTGAGAAAAGGCAACCTGCAGCCATGTGGTCTTTGTACTTAAATCAAATGCGGGCACTTACTTGGGGAATGACAGTGACCCAGGGCTAACCCTGCATGGGGTGTAGGGGCATGTACGATTTCCTGACAGAAGGAAGAATGGGAACAGAGTGGCAGATAAACAGCTTTTCTAACCTTTCGCCTCCAAGCCCAAGACTGCACTCTATTTCTGAGGAAGTGAAAGTATCTTTAATAGCTCATTGCTTTGACCTCTGACATTCACATGCCGGAACTCTTAAATCAGGAGCTTTTTACATGCTCTGGACTTCTGATAGGGATTTTTTCACATTTGTCATCCTTAATAACTGCACATCATCTAAGCTGTTTACTATGTAATTATAGTAAATGTTCACTTTGTATGTAGGTGTTCATGCGCGTATGTATCCAGTACAAGAAAGAAGCTATGTCTATAATTGAAGCTGACTGCAAATGTAAATTTATTGCTTACTACCTGGAGTTTGTCGTATTACTCGTGCTAATGGTCTGCACACTCCTCATTATGTAATTTAATGATTTCTTCTCAGAATTCATGTTCATTTTGCCATCCATAATACATGTATAAGGCTAAACTGTAGAAAATACTTTTATGCCTGCAATAAAGCTGGCACATTGCATACATCTTTCATAATAAACATTTGTAAGAAGACCTTGTGCTTGTTGATTAAGTCCAGCTTTGAGCTTCTGAATTAAAAAATAAGTTGCCAGTGGGATTACCTTTGATTGGTTGACTTTTCATATCTCGCAGGTTTATAGTTCTAGCTTCCTATTTTCAAAGTTGATCTGAACTCTATTAAATCAGGGTCTGGTTTGGACAGATTTATACGATCACTGCTTCAAACCACTGTATAGTTCATGAGGTCCGGCTGCTCTACCAGATGACTGCACTAACAAGTTAAATTCTTGTAAGGCAGTGTTTTTAAAGTCTGTATCACATCTTATGATTGATGTTTTGTGTGTATTTTGAACTATATGTACACTGGTTTACATTACATGAAATTCTGCTAAAAATATATACCTATGTGTAGAAGGAAATGAGCATCTCCAGAGGAAGACTCATGTCATCCTAAAATTAGTTTCCGCATTAGATGGGATGAATCTTTTGAGAAATTTATTTCATCAGCTGACTACTAAAGGGACCCTTTGACAGCTGGCTGGGCTTTAAATATCTAAGACAGGCATAAAAGTTAAGAGAAGGATTCCATCTGATTTGTGTCAGAATGCTAGTATAACTTTGACCTTTTTTGCATATATTGTAATTATATGTATTGTTATTTGCATATAAAGCAATATCAAACAAAATAGAATGAAAAAGTTCAGTACATTTTTTTCATAGAATCACAGAATGGTTTGGGTTGGAAGGGAGCTTAAAGATCATCTAGTTACAACCCCCTGCCATGGGCAGAGGCATCTTTCACTAGACCAGGTTGCTCAGGGGCATCCAACCTAGCCTTGAACACTGCCAGGGATCGGGCATCAAGCATAATGTATTTGAAGAGCACAATGACTTTATATTTTAATGTGAAATCAAATTCAGCGACTGACAGTGTTTGTTTAGTAACTGATCTATATGTATTTATAGATGCTTTAATGTTACCCTTAGACCTGTATTTATGTGTGCTAAGACTGGAGGTTTCAAACAAGACTTGGTTTTTATGGTTAAGCATGAGTAGTAGATGTCTGTCACAAGGAAAATTGTGCCTATAAAAAAGGTTCAACAGGGAATGCAAAAAGAAGTTAATCGGGAGGGGTCAAGCCTTTAAATTACTTACAATTTGAAGTGAAACAAGATCTCTTTTAGTTTATTCTTTCATCATGTCCAGCAATCCTAATTTTTTAGTATCTTCTCTTGATAGGGCCATAGCTCCACATTCAAAGGATAAGAGAAAATAAGAGCATGATATACTAGTTAAATTAAAAAGGCTATTGAGGAGTTAACTGCTTGTGCTGGGAATGTATTGTCTGGGCATTTCTTATCAGAATGAACTACCATCAGTTTATTCTCTATGCATGCTGAATATGGCATTAGCAGTACAGACACCTGCTTTCACAGAATTTGGGTTTTCAGGTTAGCACTAGATGTGAACTTCAGTCCTTTGTATTTTGTTTCTGACACAGTAAATGGCTTCTGGGAAGAGATAAGATTTTTTTTTTACAAAGCAGAAGACATTTTAGCAGTAGCACAGAGTTCAGAAAGGGAATATGAAGAATACATACCAAAAGTACAGATGTGCTTATGAACAGCAGAGCCCAAAAGCTCCTACCTACTGGTAAGTAACCTTATCTGTCCATGAACGAGCGTCTGTGCAGGGGGAGGGCCACAAAACATCACAACAGCTTTAAAATGCATCCTTTAAATGTTTTATCCACTAATATCTTTTGTGAAATGTGATAAGTCATTCTGGAGACTGTCATGAATGATAGAATTCAATAGAGTTGTGGTTTATCCCTGTCAACTAATGTGTGTCTGCTAGAACATGGACTCTGATCTCTTCAATTGATGTCAAATGATTTAAGTCAAGACACTCAGTTGGCTTTTTTAGAATGCAGTAGTGTCAGTTTAAAGGAACTTCAATTACCCAAAATTATGTTGTACATGATCTCTGTTGGGATTTTTTTCATCACTTACTTTTATCTTCCTATGGAAGAATTTAATTGCATACATCTTGTGCTGCTACCTAGTATTTATTGACATTCTACTCTTACATCCTTTGTAGGAGCATGATTAGGGTCTCATATTATGTATATGCATATAGGATCATTTTGCATGTACACATAGATTTTTTTTTTCCTGGTTTATTACTAGTGGAAAGTAAATATCTTTTGCTCAAATAATAGAGTTAATTCAGAATCAGCCCTTTGATCTCAGCCAGAGCACAGAACACAGGTCTGCAGGTGAATAATTTATACTGGGATATGTAGATCATTTTAAATTGTGGCTGGAATTCATAGGTGAAACACTTACAGTGAGATGCAGAGATTCAGCAGTATGTCAAGTCTTCAGTAAGTCCATAGTAAATCCATCCTTTGGAGTAAATCGCTTTTTATAGTAGGGATTTAAATAAAGACTGGGTAAACATTTACCACAACTAGGAAAAGGAATGGTGAAAATACAGAGACAAGCATAAGGGAAAGTTTACTGATATAAAATGCTAAGTACTTAATCATGACCAGTGTGAATTTTATGTTTTCAAAGGGCTGTATATATTCTGGATGAATGTGGTGTGCTTTCTTTGCTTCCCAGCTTTATCTCTGCAGCTATTCACCATTTCATTGCAGCTTAAAATGAAAAGAAACAGAGGGAAAACTCACCTTCAGTTGCCCATCCAAAGAGAAAGACAATGGCAATTGGAGAGGAGAGTAGGAAAAATGACGATTTAAACAGAAACAAGGATATAACTTACTTGATTGTTTACAGCCTGCTCCTACAGGAGTTTTTTTTAAAACCAAATCACACTCATTATTCATTCCCAAGCTGAATTAGTCATTTTAATGTATGTAACCTCTATGTTGTTCTGAAATCATACAGGCCCAGGTTTGTTTCCTGTGTTTTTGAACTGTTTAGACTTGCGACCTTTGTACACATAATTGTAGAATTTCTGACATTCCTTTTAAAAAAGAAAGAATTGAAACCAGCTTGTTCATTAACAAAAATTGCCCACTGATAAAAGCAAACAGTGTGAATCACTGTTCACTCTTGATCCCAAAGTCATGTGCAACTGTCACTTAATGCCACTCTAGTAACAGGAAAAGTCCTTGTTTTATGAGTCTGTTTTAAAACAGTAATAAAGTTTCCTGTGCAGGACATTAATTAGAGGGGTTATCAAAATAAGACAAACTAATATAATTTGTGATTGTACAAAATAAAGGAAGTCGAGGGTGCCATAGGGACCTAATGAATCACAGGATGGAAACAATCTTCTGGCTAACTAAACATTCAGACTTTGTAGTAAGTCACAGGGTATATATACAACTCAGCAAACCGGAACATGCTGTGTGTTTACATGAATGGGATAAAGGAGTTCACAAAAACCATCTGGGAAAAATCCATCGACTATTCATTCTGTTCCTACTGTAGAGTAAATTAAACAACACACATCATACATTTGCAGCAAACACATGGCACACCTGCCCTGGAAGAAATCAAACTGGAAAATAAGTCTGTAATATAAAAAATTCTCTGGATACCAGCAGTGTACATTTGTTGGCATTTCCCATGCGTGATGGAAGAGAAGAGAAGGTACTTTAGCAAGCGGTAATTAATTTTTCCCTGTGCATTTACATCTTTTAAATCTGGTCAGTATTTAGATTATGTTATTTCATTAGTAGGAGTAAGTTGGGGTGTTTTTTCTCTTTTTTTTTGTTTCTGTTTTGAATGGAAATAGCAGGTTTGACATTAATTTTTGTGGTCACCATTCTCAAGATTGTTTTGGAGTCATTTGTATTATTTAATTTTTTTAAATATGTATGACTTTAAAAGGAAGGGCTGTTTTTCAAAACACTTTTTTGTTCAATTTACAGAGTAGTGTAGAGTAGGTTTTGTTATTCCTTTTTTCTGTACATTGAAAAAATTTAAATAGACTCAATGCATTCACTAACCATTCTATAGAGATCAGGTGCTTTGACCCCTGTAGCAAAGGACTTCAGTGACATTGTGTCCATTATTGATGGGTGAAGAAGACACTGGTTTAGAAAGGACCACATTAGACATAAGACACTGTTTACCCAACTTCTCAAACAAACAAACAAAACATCTTTTTTTTTCTTTTCTAATATTTCTTGATTGTCTTTACTTGAGCAAATGGACAGCATTTTGTCTTTAATACATTAAAGTATTATAAAATGTCTTCAGAGAGAAGGAAAAATTAAATTGCAAACAACAAAGTCTCTTATCTGACTTTTGATGAAGTCTTGCCTTTTCTTCATTCATAATTTATATGAAAAGTGATGTCCTGAGTTTTCTACACTACTTGTTTGTCGTATTCCGATGCATTTATTCTAAAGCACAGAGTGTGCTTCAGGAGGCAGTTCAGGAGTTCTAGTTAGGCATTCTGGGCTTTTTCTGTGCTTTCTTTTCAGATGAGAGACTTGATGAGAGACTTGGTCAGGTATTTTCTTTCCCATGAATCTTTCTGCAGAGTCAACATGTGCTATGAGACAGAGCTGCTGCGTTTTGCCTGGTCACGCAGAGATGCTGCTCAACATCCAGTGGTGATGGACTTCACTGATCTAAAAAGTGGAAAAATTAAGATACTTTTATTAAGAACTCTAAAAAAATCAAGCAGAAGGAAATGAATAGTTATACCCACATAGATGCAGCAATATGTTCAATAGTGAAGAAAATCTAAACCGTTGACTACATTGAATGGAAAAGCAATGTGATGAATGGTTTATGATTATTGTGTAGTGCATATAAAATACCAAGAATGAAGGTAGTGCAGAAAGCTATAACCCAAATATTTACTGATTTTCTGTACAAGTCTTTGGACCTTTAATAACAATGACATAGGTTTACGTGTGCTGTACATGTACACGTATATATGTGTCTATACTTACAGGTCTGGTTTTCCCGCCCTTAACACATCAATTCCTATTTAGGCAGTTGATCAAGAGGAATTAAGTATATGTGAAATTTCACTCATGGAGGCTTTGGAATCTATGCCTTCCTTAAATATATATGTACTCAAGTACCTTGTCTTGCGGGGCTTTTATGAATCAAGTGATAAGCTGATCTCAGCCTGAGTTTCCAAAATCCAAATGTATTCTCTATTTATTTTTATATGTACTGTTAGGAGTATAGCATAGATTAATAGCTATTGAAATCTTGGGAAAGCTGAGATGAGCACAGGGTCCAGTGTATGCTGACTACTTACATTAGGGTCACTTATTATTTTGCTGGAGCCCTATGAACTTCTAGATGATTAACTCTAAAAAAGAACAACCAAAAAGTTGAGAAGTTGAAGAGCATCCATTAGATTTTTATTGTGCAATACGATGCACTCTGGTAAATCAATATTTCATCAATAGTTTTATTCTCTAGTCTCCTTTATGGAAAAATTTTATGACTGAGCAAGCTTTTGCCAAGAACATTTTTGATGTACCCTAAAAAATTGTCTCAAATAATTTAGCTGGGCTGGAATGAAATAGCATTGTTTCTGTCTGTGAAAAATTGTAATTACATCCCAAGCTTCAGAAATCAAATAGAAATCTGATCTTCAGGATTTCATTCTTTCTTTAACTTGTTTGTATAACATAAATTGAATATTATAAGTAGATGTGTATAAAGTCCATATCTGCATGCAAAGACCCATCTCGTCTAGTAGTTTGATTCTGGCAGCAATTCATAAATTAAGTGAAAAGAATCTGAAATTTATCAATTGCTGTGCAACGCACAGATATTTCATTAGGAAGATGGACCTCAAGTTAGATTTCAAAAGCATTTGTGTATTTCTGAAATCAGCTCCAGAATCCAATAAACAATGGGATTTAATTATTGTTTTCATCATCTTGCTTGCTTTGTTTAAAATAATTTCCCAAATATGGAAACTGTCAGTGCCCAGTGAAAGGTGACATTCCTTCTGCTTTTCCTCTGAGATCCTGAGTGGATTCACCTGAACAAACAAACATAAAGGCAAACAAACGTATTTTTCTATACCTGAGATGAATATGCCAGATCATCATTTATATCAGGGGAGATAAATAAACATTTCTAGGATGTGACTCTTCACGTCCTAAAGTGATTATTTAACATGCCAGCCAAACATTTAAAATCTAGACTTAAGTGAAGTGAGAGACATCTCACCTCTATGACTTTTGGCACTAGCTGCGTGTTTTTAATATTTTGTTTTTCATTGATTCTGTCAAACAAAACTGTAAACTTTAAGTTGTGGAAGACAAACTGATTTATGGGTATCTGGTGAAAAAAGAGTAGCGTAAAATTATGCATGGTCTTTAAGTGTAACTCATAAACCTTAAAGGTCATTTCAGAGTGTTTAACAGAGCAAGTTCATTGTAGTTTTTAAACACCTTATCTGATTTCAAGCAAACCTGATAGTTTCAGAATAACTTTTTTAAGGAAGATTGGCTTGTTAACAGTGTTATGCAGTTACAAGGAAATGTGGTCACAGCTGGTTCTGGTTTCTTAGCTAATCCACCTGATTGGAAACAACAGGTTTCTGATATTTTTCCATTTCTTACACTGACACCTAGTGTTCAGAGGTCTTGAGTTTCTAATACTGCTCTTTTGTTATTAATAGATAACTATAGAGACTGAAGTTCTCCACCTCAGCCAACATGTTCCATTTCTGTCCTTCTGCAAAAAAACCCAATAACTGAATGCAAAGGTGTTACCATCACTCAAAACAGTTTTGCTTTGGAAATACAGATAGTACGCTACTACTGGAGTACTTGGCAAAAGCTGTTTTACTTCTTGAAGCGCTGCAAAATTTGTTTTCTTAAAATCTAAGTGCTTTAGTTTTGGCAAATACCACTCTTTTGTGTCTGCAAGTGCCACTGGCCAACAATAAGAGTGATAATCGCAGAAACCCTTAGATCAGTATATATTTCATCGTGGGAGATGTCAGTGCTTTTTATTTCTGTGTTCTTTTATCTTCAAGCCACGAGTTCTACCTGATAGTAGTGTTGATGGCAGCACAGTCCTTGAGTAGAAAGAAAATAAGTTATATGCCAAACCTAGGACAAACAGCCTTTTATCTCAGACTTGCAAATAAATGAAGCAATCCAAGTATGGACTGTAACCCATTCCTGACAAAGACAACAACTGACTGAGTAAAAGTTATTCTCTAACTCTTATACCTGTGATTTTGCTGTATGTTAACTGGAGATGTTTCATCATGTAAGATAATATATTAAGAATTTTGTGTGGCTGTATCTCAGAGTATCAAGAAATTTTTGTGTTTCAGTGATGAGTTCCATAGCAAAGTGAAAAATATTCAGGCTGAGAAAGTGCATATTGAACTTACCCTTCATTTTTCCCTTTTTATTTTCATTACTTTTCTGGTGGGTGCATGAAGAAACTGCCTTTGTGCACCAAGTCGTATGTGTTTTAAGTTTCCTATACACTTACTACCTTGCCTTCTGAGAAAACCAGGCAGCAGTGACAATTCATTGAATACCCACATAGTGATGGTCTCCTTTTCAGGAAGCCCTTGGTTCTCACTCATTTCTCAAACAAGTCAAAATGTAACCATAAGAACATTCTCTTCCCATAAACTTTGGTAAACTATATTAGCCAGATGTCAAGTGGTAATTTTACTCCTTTAGTCTGACATTTTCCCTCGAGATGTCTTTCTTCTTTTACACCTATTGCCTGAAAAATCTGTAGATTCTTGTGCTATTAAGATAATTGATGTTTAAAAGAGCATGGTGGCCGGTCCAGGATTTTTTTACATGAGGTGATGGAGTTAGTGACTTGGTCAGAGGAGGCCGTAAAGGAAATCAATTTGTGAAAACATGTCAGGAGTTCTGCACCAACTGGTAAAGAAATGATGCTCTCAAAAAAAGTGTATGCATTACAGTCAAGCAGATTAATCTGAATTATTTTCAGCACAGCTTTTAAGCATGGTGACCTCCGCGCTGTAGTTATTTCTGTGATTTACATAAATATTCCCAAACTCAGATAGATTTCTTTTCATACAGTCTTTTAAAATACAACATACAATTTACCAACTTAGACTTGCCATTTACTTATATCCTGGGTGAAGGCATTATACTTCTCTGTGTGTACATGGCATGTTAGATACTATACTATGTTACTACCCGTCAATAGTTTATATTCCTGTGAAACCGTCATAGTGTGCCTATTGGAGGAATAATCAGAGACAATACAGAGAAATGTTACTTGTCAAATATAATTTATTTGACTTCTTTTAGGCATTTGTTTTTCAGGTGAGGTGAATTTGGACCCAGAATGGTTGTTGTCTAGTGACTATAAATGACGCGTTGGGTGGACAGCTCAGATGTAGATATCTATGCTTAGTCAGATAACTCCCACCTGAGAGATACCTCCCCATGACAAAAGCCTTGAAGCAATCAAAGAAAAAAAAAAAAAAAAAGAAAAAGAAAAAAAAAGCTGTGTCAAAAGCAGCAGAAAAGACAAGAGAACATAAAGACGTTCAAGACATACCGGAGGCCCAGATTTCTGGCCAGAAAGAGGTATGTATTGTGCCATACATGAAGAGTTTTAAGGGAAGGGATCTATGAAAAATCAGGTTGGAGCTGATCCAAGATAGAGTTAGAAGAGGGGAAGTCTGTGCATTAGCTGAAAACTGCAGTTATATGGGTTTTTACAGGTGATGAGAGAGAGAAAAATGGAAAAAAATTGGAGAGACAGGCGAGATTGAGATATGGTTACTTTAAAAGAGAGTATCACTGAGGACATCTGTACACCATGAGCGGAAGTACTAGAGAGCAAAGAAAAAGTGAAAGCTAAGAGGCAAGGTATGATGCCTCCACTAAGGGGGTTCAGAGTTGGGAAAAAGGCCAGAGATTTATGACAAGAGAAAGTGTTCAGGAACAAAAACTAGGTGTAACTTTGTAGGAAGTCTCGCTTGTAGCAGAAAAATTATGGAGCTAAAAGAGGAACCCAGGTTGCAAGTAAGGAATAGGAAGTCTGAGGTTCAGCAAAGAGTTGTTTGAAGAAATGGAATAAAGAAATATGAAAACAAACTTGTAGTAGAAGAAGTTCGGAAGAGTATCCCATGACCCTCACTCAAAATGCTCAGTAGCAAGAGAATGGAAGTAATTGAAATAAGAGGCAGAGGAGTTTGAAAGGGAAACTGGCTGGTGTGTTGGAGCTTGCAAAAGGTCTGGTCTGGAGAATGAGTTTGGGAAGTAGCTTTACAGGACGTTAAGTGCTGATGACAGGGAAGCCATCAAGTAGCAAATGGAGTGAGAATCAGCAGATGTGTTGCTCCCAAGTTGCATTTCAGATGAGGCCAAGGAAAGTAGGTGCATAACGATGAAACAGGTGGAACGTGGCTGTTGGTGTCACTGTGAAGGAGAGGACAGGACTAAGAAGAAAGGAGAGACGGTTTCTGTATTTCAGTGAATAATTCACTGTAAAATGGAAAGTCTTGTGGCGAGTGCTTCATCTGTGGACATCTGTGCTATACATATGGCAGTCTTCATCTGGCACATACATGCAAACATATATGCATATATAGATATTAATAATGAGCACTTGTATAGTGATACACAGCCTGATGCCAGTGTATCAGCTTCAATATAGTCACAAGATATTGTTCCTGGCATTTTTTGTCGTGATACTCAGTAACTGCATTCTTTGTAATTTCTAATTCTTAATATTTTTGCATTGTTAGCAGTTTTCATCTTACTTTGTGCCATCATCATTTGAAAGTAGGGAAAAAAATAGATCACTTTATTGATGGGAAGTTAAAGTACAACAAAGATGAAGTGGATTTTCCCCATGTTATGAAACAAATGAATAGCAGAGCTGAAAAAAGTCGACTAGTTGTCGTTGAGAGGGAAGCTGTGAAAAGCTATTTTATATTGATGGTGTATGTCTCAGCCAATTGGATTTTTATTTGACAATCCAAAGGTGTAATAACTTTTATTGTAAGAGGAAGAAAAATACATCAGGGCTAATAAATAATGGAGGACCTACTAGGGATATGCATAAATGCATATCCTGTTCCTATGTATATATAAGCTTAATTGTGTCTCTTGTAATTTTGCTATTTGATTCAATGGGATTGTCAGGTAATCGTCCTATTGAAAGAACAGAAGGGGGTAAAATTTCAAATACCTTTGTTAATCTCTTCTGGCTGTTAAAAGAGAAGATTTATTGGTATCAAATTTTATTACATTCTTAGAATTTAGGGATTGATTGGCTGCTAGTTTAGCTTACTTGTCTCTTCCAGTTAGAGACAAAAACACAACAGAAGAAAGACATTGCATTGAAGCTGACATGCAACAAGTGAGTGAAAGTTCACTTGGCTTTTTCTCTCGGCACCAGGTGCAAAAGTTGGCTAGAAGTGCTGTGGCAGGCAGTTATTTTAAAGCAGTTTCTGGTTTAGCATTTTATCAAGCCCAGGAGTGAAATATTCTGCAACTACTGCAGTTTCACAAAGCTGCTTTTTAAGGTAGAACTCTGAATTGTTTAACTAATTAAAATGGCTCATTACAAACATTAATCATACCATAACCATCAATGAGAGGGTTTGTGGGATTTATGGAGGGCTGTATATGATATTTTAAGAGAGCATCATTTCTTTGTTTAATACACAATGCTCTTGCAGTCTCCAAATATACCAGAGGTTCTTGCAATCCTGCAGAGTATTTGTGATTTTCTGCATCCTCTCTTATAAATGCTCGAGGAGGTGTATTCATTTTGGGAGAAAGACAACTCTAACAGTGTCCTGATTAGTCACTTAATCTGATAGGGGTTTTTTGTTGAATAGCTGCTCCGTTGCAGCTTCACAGTATGCTTTAAAGTAATGGTTCTCTAAACAGCAGCTTTCTCAAAGTGAGAAGGTGGTGGCTCAATGATGACATAAGCTCCAGAAGTGGAGAGTTCAAGTGGTTTGTATGTGGGATTGCCAAATAACACAGTTTTGGTTTGTTTTCATTTTATTACACCAATTCTCCTCCCCAGATGTCTTGGATTTCTGTGGTACCCCTCTTCGCCTTAGATTCTTGTTCCTTGTAACTAACAATTTTTATTAGTCATCCCTCTAGTGCTCAGCATTTTAACTCCGCACTTTGCAATAATAACTAGTTAATCCTCACACTACTCCTGAATTTCACTGTCATTCCTGTCCACATGTGAAAAGTGAGCTCGATGACTTGCCTAAAATTGTGTAATGGTTTTGACACCTGCATTAGGACTTAGTCTGCCTATTCTGCATCTGCACTGCCCAGGCTGATCCTTGGCCTCTCTACACACTGAACTTGTGGCATGCCAGTTATAAATTGAGCATTTCCTTTTGGTTAATGACACATTTTTACCCTGATTGCTCTGGAATTTCAATCCTGAACCTTGTACAGAACTATGCTGGAAGGAGCCTCAAGAGGTCATCTGAGCTATATCTCTGATCCTGAACTAATTTTGGCCTTTGTTCAGGAAAGTTCTTAAATATATACATATAAATGGATGTGTATGTGCGTGTATGTGTACGTATGCATATATATACAAGTATTTATTGAATCAAGTCCCAGCTTTTGAAGAATTGCAGATATCTGCCTAATCAACATTTGATATAAGCTACCAGCAATTGCTTTGAAATACTTGCATCGAATATCATGATTTATATTGCTGTGGGAAGAACTAGGACTACAAAGAAATTTACTGGGAAAGGGAATGCTGTTAAATCTAGTGATCTGGTGTTGTAACTTCTGGAAGTATTACTTCCTTTTTTCTTTTCTTTCTTTCTTTTTTTTTCTTTTATGGACCTTTAGCAAGAAATCTATTTGTTACCTCAGTGATTTTGCTTCTATAATAAACCCGCAGCTAGTTTGACTATACTTGGCCTGTCCAGCTACAACTTTATGGAAACAGAATGAAGTAGTGTGTTCTCTAATATGTCACAAATCATAGTTAAACCTGGAAATCCAGTCTGACACTGTGGTCTTGATTTGTATGGTTTGCCTACCCTTTTTTGTTTCTGCAAATCAGTGTATGTATTTGAAGGCAGGAGTTCCAGCCAGGATTTTCTGTCTTAACTTTGAATTTCCTTCCTTTAACAGGTTTAAAGCAAGTCTTTTAGACTACTTCAGTGTAGTTTTTAGGCCTTGAATTTCCTTTGTGTTCATTTTGATCCTTTTCTAATATTTATGCATACATTTGAAACTCCTTTAAATCTCTGTGTATGGGAACAGTTACAATAGGAGGTGGTGGCATTTCTGTTATATTACTGTTGGAGTTGGTTCAAATGATGCCTGATTTTGAACTCAGTCAAACACTGCAAACCTGACATTTAGGCTCTTGCTCAAGCGTTACAGGGTTCATGTCCTGCTCTTTATAATTACTGTGTCTGGCTGGAAAACAAGAATTCAATTTCCTGAAAAATTTAGAGGTTTTGACATTTGCTTTTCTTTTTCATCAGAACAAAACTGAAAGCTTCTTTAAAAAATTGTAGAAATATACTGAGATGAAGAGGAATTTTATCTAGCTGGTAGGCCAGTGGATAGGACAACAGTGTTGGAGAGGAAAGACTGATGTTAAAGTCTCTGCTTGGTGCAAGAACGTAAACTTGAAACTGAGTATCCCATATGCCAAGTGAGTGCCATGATATAAAACTGCTAAATACACCTTCAGATGTCATTATTTTTTCTATTATCTTAGCCAGATCTAACCCTAACCTTAGACCTGTGAAATATTGCTCAGTACCTCTATACAAAATTGTTTGTTTCAAGGAATATGATTTTTCCCATGGAAAAATACTTCATTTCTAGGTACTGCCCAGCACTCATGCTTAAATTATTCATCTATTTTACATGTGCATTTAATCGAAAATACTACTATATAGTGATTACTTGCAGTTCAAAAATTCAACTTAATTTTTATAAATCTTTTGCTTCAGCTATAGCTGCAGGGTCTCATAAAAGCTTGATTGCTTCTTCTTTATTCATTTTTAATGGTGATTAATTTGTATTATTGGTAAACTTCATTATTTACGTAAGGTTATTTTAAACCTTTTGCAAATTTAAATCTGTTGCATTAGTATGATACAGTACCAAATGCAGCAAAATGTTGTTTGAAGAGATTATATGGTTCAATGATAGACAGATATATCTATTAGTAGTGTGATCTAGTGATGGAATTTTTTTTCTTAGTATGTGCAATCCTCTGATATTGCTTATAGATAATGAAGAATGTTTCCTCATTTAATGAGAGATATTTTTGCACTCACTTTGTTCTCCATAGTTTCTTATTAGGACAGTTTTTGACAAGGTCATTATAGAGAAAAATCTGAGCAATTTAAACTTGAGTGGAACGCTGAATATTCTTTCTTCCCCTGGCCCCCCAAATACTACATGTTAGCATGTTTGAAGTCTCTCACAATTCTCTGCTATATTCTGTTATCATATATGTCAATCTTCTCTGTTAGAATAAAGTCAGTATTTATATATATATTTATTATATATATGTATGCATGTAACATAAATACGTATTTATAATATATACAAAAGTAAAGTTTTTTGTCTTCCATACATCCTTATGAAGAAAAGGCACTTTAATTAATTCCAAAAAGCAAATATCAGCTTCTTCCAAATTCTTGCTAAACTTCTCATCTATTCTAATATCTGCAAAAATGTCCATAGCAGTTGAATTTCCAAGACTATTATCATTCACATTACATGTTTTGTTTGTGTGTGTGTCTGTCAGTTGCCATCTGCCATCTGTAAGCTTAATGTGACAATGTCTTTCTTTTTCACATGACTGTGTGATGGCCAAAAGTGCAATCCTCTGATCCACTAGTATCAGTAGCATACTCTTGTACGTTGCTATGACATAAATCATAAACAACTGAATGAATATATAATAAAATGAATAAATAAAGGAAAAAAATTACTAATTGTTTAACTTAACATCTTTAAAGGTATTAGTATTTCAGGTTAAGGTCTTCATATGACTCTAGGCCCTTGTGATGTATTGATATAACTATGGTCTGATGTAACTAAGCTGTCTAAGCTACTTAAGGCTTTGTCTTGCAGGACTACTTATGATTGAAACAGCTGCACAAAATCATTTTAATGAAAGGCTTGGATCTCACCCTTACGCATTTTGTGTGTATAATATGTGTGCTTGTGGTCATGAAAATGTATACACACCTGTTTTGGGGAGCAGGAGTAGGATATTCCTTGTTCATAGACTTAATTAGTTATTTTGCCTCATACCTGTTAACTATAGCTCCTGCAGAACTGTCTACCCTGTATACACAAAAGATAGGTATGTTTAGTTTGATTTCCATATCAAATCCTTCTTTATCATGTAAGGTTTGGTTGGTTTTTTGTTTTGGGGTAATTTTGGCAGTGGCGGGGAGGGAGTGTGATTTATGAGCAGCTAGGCACTTCAGCAGTAAATCTAAAGACATTGTTATACAAAAAGTTATAGATATGGTGCAGCTCTGGAGGACGGTTAATGCAGAATCTACATTTCATATTCTAAAGGAAATGTAGTGCCATTACGCCGCTGTATGCCATGCATTTCATTAGTGCTGGAGACAGCAGGAGGCTATTTCGTGGAAATGTTTCTGTCACTGTCAGTAGAAACATGCCCGTCTGGTTGAAAAATAGCCTGTGTCTTGCAGTTCCCTGCTTCTAAGCAATTGCGGTAGGAGGATGTTAATCTTAACCCGTCGCAACCCATTTCAAATCTAAATTTTTATTAAATTTCCAAATGCTTCAGTAATGTAAGTATGGGAGACACGACTGTGTTCTTATGCAAGAGCTGCTGCCATTCTCAGATGCAGAAAACATTTTAATTAGTGTTCATTAGTATTTATTTAGTAGTTAGGTGTGCTGGAACTCCCAACAGGCTCTGTAAAAGGATGTGAACCACAGAAGGGGGGCTTGAGTCAACTCAAGAGCACTGGATTGCAGATCTCTATCTGTTTTGCTAACTGAGGACGAGCAATTGCATGCGTTCAAAAAAATGATCTATAGTGTAATTTTTGTAGATGTTCAAGCCTTTATGCAGAAACCCTGGACACATCTGCTCTGACAATGGTGTCAAGACCCTTTCTGGGAAGGTCTAGTTCCTAATGGAAAATGTAGTCTCTTGCTTCCATGGTTATTCTTTGAAAACATATTTGTGTCAGAAGCCTTTCATGTGATGCCAGGTTCCTTTTTGGTTTTCTGCATTCCAAGCCTGGGCTGATGGTTACAACCTGTATTTGGTGGATGGGCTGTTGGAAATGTACTAGGAATGAGATGGGTAATGTCCTGGTTGACAGGAGAGAGGGTATACATCTAGATGCTTCAATTGCCTCTCAAATTTCCTCTGTCTTCCACTTGAGGAACAATGAGATGTTTATGGATATAGGCTAAGTTCTGACGTTGGACAGATCATAGTCTCTGCCTGAGCTGTCTCCCTGGAGTGGTTAAAGGAAAATTTTGTTTCCTTTCTTTGCTCAAGTCATCAGCGTAAAGGACTGAAGGATGCGATTCTGCAAGAATCACTGGAGTTGTCTGGGCATTTTGGAGCTTTTCTCTTTCTTAGTAGCTAATACTTGAATGAGATACTGAGATAACGATTTTCAGGAAATGGACTTAGAGGTGTAACATACAAGGAATGTTTCTACCTTATCTTCTTCACATATCTGTGATGTGTCCGCTGGTTAACTCTTCTGTGAACAATTACTACTATTTACCTGTGACCAAGTAATGAATTTAAGAAGCTTGGAATTTTATACCTCCCTGCCAACCAGCATCCAGGCAAGGAAAATTCATTTCTTGTTGCCAAGAAAGACATACTTGCTTCACTCATTGCAACAGCACCTTCCTGATGAAGTTGATATAGCCTGAGAAGATTCAGTATGGGATAGGACTGCAGGAATAACCCAGAGATCTAACAGCTGGAAGGTTGTACAGTTTAACCTAAGGAAGGAGTTAATAATTAAGATGGTATCAGTACTGTATTTAGTGTTTGCTGGAGTCGAGTAATCAACATAAAGCTGTCTGAATTCAAGACGTTTTTATGCTGTACATTTTGGGAATTTTCCACAAGACACACTGTAGGTAAACTGGGAAAGATGTGTTGTGCCACTGAATACAAAATGACATGAGAAATTTTTTGCCAAGGTGCTTTTTCTTCACAGCATATTCCTTATGTTAGTCCTTATTCTTTATGTTATTAAGCATGATGTTCAGGGAAAACATCCCATCTGGATAGCATTACCTGTAGGATGTGCAGCTTGTATGTATCTTTTGGAGGTTAGCGTCTAATGTTAAACAAAGGAAGCTGATTGAAAACATCTGTAAAACATTTTCATAGTTCAAATTTTATACAGTGGGTATTGAATTACCTTGCACATGACTGCATGTCTGAACTAAAAATAATAAGGTAAATCTTTTCCTTTTATTAAAATTAGTATTATATTAATTTTATAGTTAAACTACATTTAACTGTTTCCCTACTTGGCAGTAGAATTTAATGCTTCTGACATCACTATGTATTTTACATGCCACTGAGAAATAATTGTTCATTTATTGATGCAGTATGCTACAATAAGCACATTTTAGGTGCAGTCAAAATATAAACATTAGATTGAAATACAATTTCTTATGTAAAAGTATGGCATTTATTAAATGCTAAAGGAGAGACTTGCCAGCTATATGTGTAATGTTTCTGACCATTAAATATATTATGTGTAACAGTTATACAGAATATATAAAATGATTGTAGTACTGCCCACTTAGGTATTCTGTTGATTTATGAATTCAGTTAGAGTCTCTAGTAAATACCAAAATTGCTGATTCTAGGTCAGTATTTATTAGGTTGGTAAATTTTATGGAGAGGAAGGATTTGTGCATCCCAGAACTGACAGAGAAAGGTGTTATTTATGTAGTTAGAGTGAGAATGCAATTGTAATTTCACAGCTGAGCTGAAAAAGGTTATATACTTTCTTCATATTTTAAATTACTTTCTAAAGAAGCTTATAAAACCACATAAATATTTAAAGATCTAAGAAGCTAATGCTCAAGATTTACTGTTCAGTATCATAACCAGAAACTTACCTTTCCAAAATTACGTTCAATGTACTGACTCAGATGCATGTATCAAAAGAGAGAGAAATAAACATTATTCTCTGGGAAAATATTTTGAAATTCAGCAAGTGTTTTGAAAATGATTATCATTATTGTTTATTGTAAGTGAAAGATTGTGAAAATGAAGTGTTGCTCATAAATACCACGCAGGCTGAATGGCCAAGGGCAGTTCTCATCTCTAACATGCAGACTCCTACCCAAAGCAGTTTCATCCAGTTTGAGTACTTGCTTTTATTATATTTTTACCAAAGTTAATAAAAACTGCAAGTGGAGCAAACACTATGGTATGGATATAGTTAGTTTTATTCAAGGAGACTGGATTAGACTGTCGGGGCTGCTCTCAGTCCAGTTTCTGCCCAGCCTGTATTTGTGCTTGGGATTGCCACAACCCAGGTGCAGGACCTTGCACTCGGCCTTGTTGAACTGCATGAGGCTCGCGCAGGATTGCCTCTCAAGCCTGTTAAGGTGCCTCTAGATGGTGAGACAAAATGTCTTGCGATCATTTCTTTTGTTCACTGAGAGCTTAATATTTTTGCTTATGTTATTGTGTGAGGTGTTTGGAGTTGACTCATAGCCCAAGAGAAGTGAAGCTGCTGCAGATGCACGTTACCAGGACTGGCCAGTACTAAGGCTGAGCATGAATACCTAGTAGGCACACATATATACATTGGCACACACTCACAACAATATGTATAATTGTGCACATGACCAGCTAGAAGGATGAGCGCAGGATCAGAAAGCACAAAATTCATCCAGACACTAAGAGTACCATTGGCCTTATCCTGTTCGCCTCTTTGGCTGATCAGGACGAAAGGATGTTAGTGGACGATATATGACTATGCAGACACAGACATATGCATGTGTAAATATATGTATCTTTATATATTTGTAAACACTATAGATTCCTCCAGCAGCTTGGCTTACATGGTCATGTGATTTTGGAAGATTACTGAAGCACTAACAGAAACAGAAGCAGATAATTATTTTTAACAAATACAACTGGCAGAGTTGAGATCAGATACTTACTGCATCTTAGGACCAAAACTTTTCTGGATTCCTGTTCCATGAAGGTTTAGAAGGATTGTGGGGGGAGGTGGGGAAAAGCAGTTTTCAGTAGGTTTCAAATTATATCAATTCACCAGCTTTGTGTCTCTGCTGTGTAAATGATATTCCCCCATCACATGCTGAACTGGATGATTACATCAATGGGTGGTTTTATGGCCAAACCCAGCAGCCTGAGGCTCCTGTGTCTTTATCGCAAACTGTACCCTATGAAGTGCAAAGCTGCAAAGTTTACTTGACAGTTTGAAGCCAGAGTAATTTACTTGACCAAGACCTTAATGTACCTCCTTACAGTACATCATCATCATTTGAACAGAAGGGATGTGCTTTAAAGCAGGAGTCTGTGGTGTTTGCCAGACGCGGCTCCAAACTAAATGCTAGATGAAGAATTGCTGTTACTGAGTTTGCTTACTTTGTAATTGCCAGTGCGTTGGGGATACTGGATGAACTGTTTAAGAATGTTGGAACACCTGCATATGGCACAGCACCTTTATTTTAACAACCCTATAGGTGCTCATACAGCAAATTATCACTCCAACGAATTCCCTTCATTTTGAGTTGAGTCTTTGCCAAACAAAAGACTCAGCTGATAGAAAGCTGGCTGCAGCACAATTGATTTTGGATTATAACCCTGAATTTAACAGCATGGGTCAATGGGTGCTTTTTTTTTTTTGTACTTAAAGATGCCATGCTTGCAAACCTGTGAAAGCTGAATTAGTTTAAGCACAAATTCTATCAGATCTTTTAGAACTGGACTGGGATATGACCATGATGATTTCAAAATGACTGTGCTCATTGTCACATTGAAATAATATTAAAATATTAATATCTTGGTTTTGAATGTGACTTTCGTATAATGCTTGATCTGTGGAAGGGTTGCTTTATTTCTTTATTCGCAGGGCACTTTTATCTGTTTGTACCAGAACTGTACATCAGCTGTATCACAGATAAATTGGACTGAGTAGTCTAGAATCATTGCTCAATGTGTTTTTTCAAAGAAAGCATCACTTATAAATCATGACTGCTAATTAAAATGAATAATGCTTTTAATTAAAAATAAAATCTGTTCAGGCCCCAACAAGGTAAAGATATTACACATATGCCATGCTTCATCACCACTGTAAGTTAGTTTTTTGTACCTTTTTTTTCTCTGTCATGAACTTTCATATTATGTTCTCCCTTCTTCCCTTTATCCCTGTTCATTATTACTGGTTTCGTTGACAGTCTGATCTCTCCAGATGCTTGACTCAGCTGATGAAAAGACATTGGTTTATGTCTCAAAATGCTTCATGAAAAGATAAAACTCTCAGATTTTAAATTCTTAAGGTAGGGTTTTACTGCTTTATTTGTCCTTAGAAGATATATATCTTTGTAACAATGGAATTCTTACAAAAGAGCCACCAACAAAATTGTTTGAGCTATAATGGGAGGGTGGAGACAATTTGCCTGCCTATTGAAGTGTGTCTTTCATCATCAGAACAATAGCTGATTCTTTTCCCTTGTCAACCGACCATCTTTTTTACTTCCATTAATTAGCTGAGATCTTGGACAATTCCGTCCTTGGCCTTACTGTTCTGATAATCCCTCAGGATACTCAGAATAGGATGAAAAATCACAAGAAAAGATGTTCTGGTTTTTGTTCCCCTGCTGATGAGGAAATCATCAAAAATCAGTGCTGTGTCTCATACATATGGAGTTAAACAGATTTCCTGAGTCTTGCGCTGGACTTTGTTATCTACCCATTGTGCAAGCGCACGTGAATTACTCAGCACCTCTGAGCTTCATTTTTCTGTCTGTAGAGAGGAATATCTGTATGTCTTTAAAACCATAAGTAAAAGCTGTAAAAGTGCTATCATTAAGCATCCATACAGGAGGAGATATCTAATAGGTCTCTCCCAACAGTCTTATCAAATGTACCTCTCAGATGGCTGCTCAGGGGGGATAGAAGGGGAGGCATCGGGAGTGTAAGAAAAAAACTCATTCCCTTTTCATTTCAGATGGCCAGTGCTACAGACAGCTGCCAGGGAGAGCTTTTAGGAGAAGAAATTGTAGGGATATTCTGTTCAACTTTCAGCCGTCTGGCTGCCACAGACAGGAACTTTGTAGATTTTGCTTCTGAATTCCAAACAATTCCAATAATTATCTACTGGCATGTAGAAATACAGCTTTTTCATAACTCCAGTCAACCACATCTGGTGGATGATTTTTCCCAGGTATTGCAAAACGCTTTTAATGAGGATGACATTTTATTCGGCACAATAAAGATATTTATAATTATTTAAAAACGAATGCATAAGTTTTTAATGTTTACCAAATCCTTTTTTTTCTTTTTCTTTTTCCCCTCAAACAATGTTAGTGAAGTAGTCAGCTATTTCTGCTGCACTTTATTTCAAGTGTTTTAAAGGAATCACAGAAAGCACATTAGACCTCTGCTCACTGCAGACATCCTTACCTCCATAGCTTGTAGTTTTACCAGAAGACAGATAATCCTTTCTGGGCCAGCAATTCAGTCATTCATCATTCACATCTCTGTGACTAGAGATGGTAAAGAATTTGAAGACATAAACTTGAAAGTGGCAGTAATTTCTACGAACCAAAGGAAGGTTTCAAGAATTTTCCAACCCATGTTGGTAAATGGAGGGATTCAGAAAACGTATATCTGTGTGTGTTATTCATTTGTGAGTACCAGATTTGCTGAATGTGCATTTGATGACTCTTGGTGGGAAAAAGCAATGCAGAAAAAACATCAGATGTAACTGAACGTATGCACATTGCATATATATGACATTGCATTAGCAGCAAAAAATTAGGTTTTCGTTTCTTCTAGTCCTGATTTATGAATGTCATCAGAGAAAATATTACATTACCTGTAGTATCTGCATTGTCATGAACAGGTATTTTTGACTAAACAGACTGTAGGCAAATTATTTTCCGTGAATAACCTAAGAGGAATTAATTTATGCTCCCACTGAAACTTAGTGATCATCAAGCCTAAACCCTATGTTATTAAGTTTCCAGAACAAGAATTATTATAAGGCTTGAAAAGAGACTTGTCCTGTAGTTGAATGAGACTAAAATATCTTGAAATTTTCTCTGAAATACAGAAGAGAAGCTCCTCTACACCAGGATTCAGTGCTGTGCATAGTTGCCTGGCATACACAGGAGGCTGATACTCAAGTTTATGCCTAATTCAGGCAAGGGAATTTAACTCCAGCTTTTTCTCTCCTAGATGGGATCTATAAAAGCCTGATTCTCTTGTGTTATTTGTTTTTTTTTGTGAGTCACTTTTTGTGAAGAATGAAATGCCTGTTGGCCAAGTAGAGTGACGGGGAGCATGTCCTTATCCCACCAGAGTGTGGGTGTTTATGATGTAGGATGTGCTTATAAAAAAAAAAGAGAAAAGGTTTGTTTCCTGATAAAATAAGATGAGGAAGTGTTGATACAAAGAGGAGTCCCTTCAAGGGCAGAGTGAGAAAGTTTGCCCATGCTTCGTAGTTGGGTTTTGGCATGCAAGTAGTGATGGTTGGTCTCAATATCCTGTATGTGTGTTTCCTTTGAATGTTTTCGATAATCAATATTTTCAAAACAAAATGCATTTGTCAGAAAATTGTTAGCAAATGCAATGCTTCAGTTGGCCTTTCTTGCTTCATTTTCCCTATTATTCCCTACTTTTAGTTACTAACCTGCTCCAGTTTGGCATTTGTGGACACAGGGCAAAGCTCTTGGATTTTGTAATTTTCCAGAATATCATGAGCCCAGCTGTAAATAGATACTGCAACAATACATACACTTATATGTATAAGTAGTTCTCCTGAATGGATTAATAGATGGAAGGTGCTTGAACCTACTCGCTACATGATTAGAAGTTAGGCATTACTTTACTAAGAAATACTGCTGCTTCTCTAATAGTTCCCATTTTCATGTATGCATCTCTGTGACTGCTCTTTTAAAGGTCAATATGCAATGAATGGTGTGAGAGCTTTTCCAGTTTTCTTGCCTTGTTCTTTCTACCAGTGGGCAGAAGTGGTATATGTCATTTTTCAGAGTGCCATATTTCACACTTCAATTTAATTTGGCTGATAATAATTTGTCAAGCAAATGTAAATATGTAAAGCACATGCTGGGTCTCACGCATAAAGTGTTCAGCCACTCCAGCAGTTCCTTTAAAATCCCACTTATGCCTTATAAAATCTGCAGGTGCTGAATGGTTTGCCTCTATACTAGCTCAATCAGAAGATAGAGGTAATATGGGACTTTATATTCAGTATAACTCCTTGGCAAGTATAATGTTGCAAGAAGGGACTGAGTTGGTAGTTTCCATCAGAAATTCATACAAGCATAGAATATTCTAATGAATGGGCTTACTCTTACCCCATGAACTGTTAAAGAGAAGGGACAACTGATCATGATGTCCACCAAGTCTGTGACCATTAGAAATGGAAAGCATGGCCCTTGAGTTTGGAGGGAAGAGCTATTGTTGAGGCTCTTTTGATCTCCAGTGCCCTAACTATGAAGTGATTCTTCTCACGGGGGTTACATCATTTCTAAATCTTATTTTAAAGTGGAGGATGTTTTTCAACCTAAGAAGAAAGACCATATTCTTCTAATCTTCCTCTCCCACCACTATGTAATTCAGTGTATCTTAAAACAGGATTTTCTTACTTTCTTTGGGCATCCCACAAATTTCTGTTGTTCTCCCATTTCTTTTTCATCAGTGGGCTTTCTAGCCTCATCTGCTTTCAAGGATTCAATATCATCTTAACACTAGTGCTTTGAATATTTCTCTCCCTCCACTCCTCTGGTTTACCCAGGGCTGCATTTTGGCATGTTTCCCTAGAAGTACTTTGTTATCCACTGAAACTCAGTAAGGACAAAACCAAGCTACTTATCTTTTCTCCCTTACTCTCTGAGAGTTGATTAACACTATAACATTCCCTAGGACTTTCTGCCTCTTTTTTGCTATCTTCATTCTGGGCCATAACTAAATCTTGCCACTTTTTCAGTATAATACTTGAGATGATAGTTAATCTTCATGTCCACATTGCCAAAACTATCATCTACTTCTATGTTTGATATCATAGGAGTCATTCCTTTTTATATTTTTAGAGTAGCATTTAACCATTTTGTAGTTCAATGTGAATATTAGTGTTATGATCAAAATCATACTTGCTGCTTTCAGCTCAATGGCATTTAGCAGTTTTTCTGCATCTATTTTCTAGCCTTTTAAAAACAGTAAACCAGGAAAAAGGAATATTTTAGAAAAATTCTTTTTAAAATATTATTAGTTACTTAGTTTGCTTTTTTCCAACTTACTCGAACATTTATTAGATTTTTGTGATGATTCTTCATTGAACATTTACTTTTTTTCAAAAGTCATATTATTTGAGTACACAAAAACCCATAAGCCTTTTGAAGTAAGACATTTATTTTCATCTTGTCTAACTTGAAAATGACCAAGTGCATTTTTCCCACATACTCAAACCAAAACGTTTTCCTAACTGAAACTGTGAATAGAACATGGTAAAAGGAAAGGTAATTACAAAAAAATGAGGAAAAGTGAGAAAGGGATTTATATTGAAATCTGCTTTTAAAACCTTAACAAACAGTACATTTTTATAGTTAAAAGGGTTTAGAATATTTAAAAAAATATATAAACTTGAAAGGGCATTCAAATTAAGCTGTCATACGAATCTGGTCACACATAGCTGTGGGGTTTTTTTTGTATTTGCTCTAAAAAATGAGCATGGAATGATTTTGAATAGAGATGTTACTTTACTGGTCAGCATTGGTGCCACTGGAAAAGATGCATGGAGAGAGTAGTATAAAGTTTTAAGAATACTGTAAAACACAGATGACCTTTTGAAGACTAATATCTGTGTCTTGTGGAAACTGTGCTAGAAATTTGAAGAGCAAGAGATGAGATGCAAATACAGTCCCATTGGCCCCATTTCCATGCCAATGACCTCAACCCTGGCTTAGGCTTGAGTGATAATCCGCGCTTCAATTACCTGTTCCCTTATTGAAATGGACACTGTTCAGATTATTTTCCTTGACAAAGGTAAACTGTGGCACATTGTTATTCTGGTTTAGATGAGTGGAGAGAATGACACACTTGAAATTATGACATATGACTATAAAATAGCGCTTGCAACACACCACTGGCTACACCAATATTACAAAAAGTGAACTTGCATTAGAGCACAATCTGTCTATTGGAAATAACACCTGCATAAAATGGTAATTTAGAAAATATATATGAAATGGAAGACCAGGACAGGAAATCATTTCAATGTTTAGCTGTGCTGAGACTGAGGGGATTTACTTTCTACTTGGTAAGTTTGAGTTCAAGTGCATTGCTGGATAGCAGGAAACTCCTTTTAATGTAACTATAAAACATGACGACGAAAGTAGTATTTGTAGATTTGTTTTAATACTTGGCATTTACACATTGGAAGTAAGATCAAAAGGCAATTTTGAGAATGAATACATTTAATTTCTATGACTCATGTATGCACAACTGTACTGAAGCCAGAAATGTCATTTTATGCACTGAATGGCTAACATGCACTATTAGTAGAAGCTGCTTATTAATATTTAGATGAGTGATTCTCTCTTTGTTTGCACTGACTGTGCAAGCCTGAACTTCTACAACTGACCAAAGGTTGGAGAAGTGGGAAGCACTCAGATGCATGTCTCTATGCATTGTGAGATAGTTATGGGAAAGCAGCAGATCAAATTATCTTTTTATATCCAGTTTCTGACTTTTAATATCATTTAAGAAAATATTCAGGGCTAACCAACTAATACATTAGATTTCACTAAACTTATCATAAGGACAGCAAAAGGTGGACATCACAGCAAAAGGTGGACATTACAGAGAATTTTTTTTGCAGAGATTGCCATCGTACTGCTTAGATTGAAGATAATTGGAGGGAGATATCTGAAATTTGGTTTGTCTCTGAAGGCAACTGGTGGACAAAAGTTACACGTATTGTCTGGTGGTTCATACTCAGGATAGGATCAGGTACTGAAATGATGACCCAGAATCAGTAAAATTTAAGGTGACCTTAGATTAATTAATTTTTATTTCTGTGTCTTGGGTATCAAATTAGAAAAATTAGGATAATGTTATTGAGTTTTCTTGTGAAGTACACTGGAACTATTTGGAAATGGCAATATAGTATATGCATTTGGTGGTGTTTGTTTATTTACAGCAGAAGTTTGTCCTGGTGTGGGGGACCTTAGCCTCAGTTCTGTTGTCCTTGCCACAAATTTCACTGCAAGTATCTGTAGAAATCAGGAATGCTCTCTATGGTGCTGCCTTCTCATGAGACAATCGTCCTCATTCATTCATTACCTGTTATATTACAGTTTATTACATCTGTAAGGTATAAAGAGAAATATGTATAAAGAGAATCTAAAAACCCCAACAGCTTTAAGTTTATTAACAATAGTAACTCCATTGTAAACTGCTGTTTACATTAATCTGTTTAAAACGCCTTGATTCTGGAGCTATTCTGTAAAAGCTTGTTAGGTCTTTAGGATTTAGCTTATAGGGTTTTAAAAAGGCAAATCTTAACTAAATAAAATTGTAAAGTTCCCTGTGAGGTGTGAGTTCAAAAACTCTGTATTTTATTATTAGTTGTACTATGTGGTTAAGTACACAGCAGAGATACACACATCTGTAGTGAATAACTGCTTTTTTTCTAAATGAAGCTCAAACACATATTAGCACGGCCTGTTTGTCTGAATGAACCAAAGCTGCAAATAATTAAAGAATCTCCTATGGGAATATTTACACCATCATAGAAGCTGATTTTCATTCAAGCTATATCAAAAGAAACCCCAGTAACCTTGCTCAACTTGTTTTACATACAACTGCCATTCATCAGCCTAGACGACTTGCTGCGAATGAACCTGTTATTTTTATGTATTTTTTTCATTCTTACTGAAGGAATCAGCACATTTCATCTTGTCCTCCATCTCATTCAGTGTGCAGTGGGACTGCTGGTGTGAAGGAGCAGACCTTATTTCTTTTACTCCCTGTTAGCAGTGCTGTTGCAGGCTTTTCCTTGTGATTGATAGCTACCGGGGAGCTGGCTACTGTTGACTTTCCGCATTGATGGTTGTAGCAGCAGCTGAAGGATGTGGTGAGGTCTGTCTCACCTCCACCTGTGTTCTAGGTCTTTCACAAAGTCGTCGGGACTGGCTTTCTGCACTTCCGCTTTGTTGACACACTGTTATTGATAAGAATTTTTATTTTGGTGTAGCAGTAGATAGGGCAACCTATTCCAAATGGAAGGGAGTGTGACTGTTGTACTGGAACCTGTACGAACAGAAGTAAACAGTATTTCCTTTACTCAAAAACTCTGTCAGAAAATACAAAACACAGAGGGGAAGGAAACAGTCAAACCCCTGGAGACATCTAGTCCAACCCACTCAAAGGAGAACTGTCACCAGTACTAGATATGGTCAGCCATGGCTTTGTCCAGCTTAGGCTTTGGAAGCTCCACGGAGGAATTTTTCAGAGCCTCTCCTGTTAAACTGCTGCAGGGCTGCTCTGTCCTCCCATGAGAAGGGTTTTCCTAACATCCTACTCGATCCTTCCAAACTGCAGTTTCTGGCTGTCGCTCCTCGTTACATCATCTGACACTACCAAGAAGAATTTGGATCTGTTATCTTTCTAATTGCTCTTCAAGTATTTGTAGGCAGCAGCCTCTAATTATTTTATCCCTTTAGCTTCCCGAAACATAGCTGATTTATTTGAATATTAATGCCAACAGACACTCAGTTATGTTTACAGTTCATTCACATCTGAGATATCCAGTCCTGATGACTGAAGTGCAGTAAAATCTTCTAGATTTACTTCCATTCGGTACATTAGAACATTTATTTCAATATACCTCTTTCATGAGTTGTTGTACCTTTGCTCCCATGCTCAAAATCACAGTTCTTCTCAACGCACAGTGAAAATTATTTTGGAACCATGTTCAGACTTTCCATTTCTGTTTCATTCTGGAGGTTGTCTTTGTTCATAGTGTTTTATGCCTGAAACCTCCTTTACTTTGCTTCTCAATTTGACTTGCAAAACCTAATTAAGCTTTACTTTTGGCAATTCTTCTGTTTGTGTACTTCTTGACCTCTAAATGGTATGGCTTTACTGTATGATGCAGATCCTATTCCTCCTCTAAAAGCCACTGATTGAAAAGTGCTTTCTTGTGAATGTAAGGGTTTACTTTTATAGTGTTCCAGGTCCAGGTTCTAAACTGCAAAATAGTGACTATGTTGACATTGTTTATGCTACTTTCTCTTAGCTCTATATTAAAATGACTGATACTATTTGTAAAGCTTTATGGAAGTTTGCAGGTCTTTAGTTTAAATGTTTAGTTGGTTTTTGGTTTAAATGTCACTGAGAATTATGATTATATATGATATAAGGCTGGCCCACTTACTCTAAATTAGAAGACAAATATACCGAGCACAGTTTTTATGGTTTGTATGTCTGCTAAATCACCTCTGCATTTCACAGCTTTGGGTGCTGGGAAGTATTTATAGATTTTGCTTAGGAGTACATACAAGTTTAGATACAAAAAACTGTTTAAGTTAAAGCTCAGAAGAGGTTCAGTTGTTTTTTTTTGTTTTCACTCTTTTTTTGTAAACATAGTTACCAGTTTGTGACTGATATTTGCGTTCACTTTCTTAAAATACATGATAAAAGGGGAATTATTCCATTGTTTTTTGAAGAATAAAGGTATTTTTCCATTTGTTTTCCATGTGTTTGGGTTTGTTGGTTGTTTTTTTCTTTTTAAGTAGAAATTCGTCAATTGCACTTTAGCAATTGCACTTTAGCCTTACATAGTCTTCCCCCTTTTTCAATAAACACTGCAGAATATACCTCTAATAATTAAATAAATATGATATGTCCCCTTTTTCACATTCTTTAAACAACATGCTCATGCAGAAATATCAAGGTCTTTTCTTAAAGAAATCTGTGCTACCATTTTTTAGGAGCTGAACGGTCTGAATCTTGATGATTGTACTAAGGCTCAGCATTTACTGTGGTCAGAATCACTGCCTGGTTTTCCTGGAGAAAATGATTTTTCTTTCCATCCTTGCTTTTCTTCCCTGAGTCCCTCCTCTTGAAGATTTTTGTGATGTTTCTGCGTCTCTTGAACATAGACCCATAG
The DNA here is from genome assembly GCF_000696875.1 of Nestor notabilis. NCBI lineage: Eukaryota > Metazoa > Chordata > Aves > Psittaciformes > Psittacidae > Nestor > Nestor notabilis. The sequence goes on along the minus strand of NW_009939484.1, from coordinate 318,173 downwards.
TGCCAGTGTTTTCTTTTATGGCTCCAAATGATCAAGATAAATCCTGGAAACACAAGTTTTCCTCGTCCCTACTGGTGTCATTGGCATTATCTTCTGACTCCTCTAGTACCAGTATTGCATATCCTGGCTTGTGCTCAGCCTTACTAACTTAGTAGCGCATGAGCAGTGTCAGTAGAGCTGCATTTAATTGTAAGATTGTACAGTTGGATTCCCTAAGCAGAGATTTCCTTGGAGCAGGGAAAATTGTCTTCTCCTAATGGATGTATATTTATCCACAGCTTGGACCTTTTGCCCGTTTCAAGAGATTTTTGCAAAAAGGCCAGGTACTTGTGTGCCTTGACATGAATCTGTTGGCCTCCATTTTGTCAGACTTCTTGCTCAGTCAGTTGGTATTTTTTTGGACTAACTTTGGACTGACTGTCTGCCAAAGCCTTTGCGGTTCATAACCATTTTGAGAATGTGCAAGTTTTAATTTTGAAGCATTGGTACATAAAATATTTAAAAAAAAATCACCAAATCCAATCAAATGTCCTGATACCAGTTGAAGGCTGACTAGCCAGTATCTTAAATTTCAAGAGAAGAATAGGAAATACACTGTATTCATGGTATATTTTCTTGATTTCCTACATTCGTCAGATTCTCTAGATACAGTGACTTCTCATTAGGAACAAGTATAGCCTGCGAACATTTTTCACTGAAGATCAGACTCCTTTAGAAAATACAAGAATCATGAAGTTCTTTGAGACATCGCGTTACTGAAAGGTTTAATTTTATGGCCGCTTTCATTGACCGTGTAAGAACTTCAGAAGTAAACTGTGAACCAAACACTAGGAACACACCATGAAAACCTTTGATCTAGAAAATTTCTGAAAACAGCTTGTTTCCTTTATCTCTCTCAAAATTTTTCTGCATCTTTCCCCAGAAAACTTCATGGCTTATACTCACCCCTTCGTGTCATCCATCCTGCAGTCTTGAGAGGTCAGTCCAGTCTCTGATGGGTCTAGGAAATCAATCTTTATTGCCTCCAGGATAGCTTTTTCAAAGAAATGCTTTCCTCCATACCCCTTAGGCTTAGGAGGAGCTTTCCTGAACAACTTCAAAGACATTTTCCATTGTTCTTCAAATTATCTATGAAATGCCCTCATATTTTAGTGTATTCTAGTTTTGGGAAAAGCAATATTTCCATGGAAGGTAATTTCAGAGCATGCCCACACAAGTCAAGGCAAATTTAGATTACATAAAAGTTCACAGTATTTGCACATTCATATCTCAGTTGTGAACTCTGTACCAGTTGCCAAGTTATCTATTCCAACATTTTAGAATTCATCCTATCTTTTCATTATAGTTTAAAGCCCTCCCATTTTTTTCTGTGCCAATAGCATACTTAAAAAATAAAGTGCTTTAACTTTCCAACAGTTGCATTCAATTTGAAGGATCTAGTAAACATTACTGAAGCACAGCAAAGGGAAATCCCTTATGGCTAATAAAATTTTGGTGGTAATAGGAGATAAATTTTGAAGTTTTCATAATAGATTATCTAAACATCTCCAATGCAAAGCATAAAACAAAGCAGGCCCAGAAGCTATTGTATAGTTTTTAAACTAAGTTCAGATTCTGGAGAGAATCTGAATAAATGTAATAATTTCCAAGCTATTGATGCTCTGGCAGAAATGTTGCTACTTTTTTTTTTTCCCTATTGTTACCGATATTTCTCTTAAGAATTTCAGAGCACATTTTATGGAGTTTTTATGTTAGCAAGATGATCTTCATACCTCCCAGTAGTTTGATTTTAACTGTTTGCACAGTTTCATTAAAACTGTTTTTTAGCAAGAGGAAACGTAGTAATTTACCCTTACAGGGATGTTGTGACTCTAACACTCCCTTCTCTTCCTGTTGCTTGATCCAATGTAATTAAATAATAGATTTCATTTCATAACTTTGCAGTAGCAATAAAGAGGAAATTATGTTCAGAAGGCATGTTTATTTTTTTTCCCCAGCCTTTCCATGGCTTAAAAGTGATTCTTTCTCTTCGTGCTAAAGTAATGTGAAACAGCCTTTTCAAACTTATGTCCTTGGGAAATGAATGTTAATTAAAGAATGAACATTAAATAAGAGTTAGGAAATCAGTGCCATTTTTCGACACAAATATCTGTTGTTTGGATTTTACATTTGTGCTCCTTCATGTTGCTTTCTTTTCTTTCTCTGAGCAAGAGCTCCTTCCTGTATTTTTTGAAGTTCTGAGAGTTAAAATTCGTACAAATAAAAAAAGAAAATACAGCAAACCAACACATACGTACAAAAATCTGGACTTCCTTTCCACTTACATGAAAGTGGGTCTACCTTGGACTGGGAATATTGTTTCATAAATTTCTCTCTGTTTCTAGATCCTTGGAAGAAAGTTCCTTCTGAATAGATTTAGGATTTTGAAGCCATTTTGACAGAAAAGAAACAAATTTAAAGAACCTCCTATTTACTACATTTTCTGATTATACCTTGTCCCCGTTGTCAAATCGTTTTCCCTAAGATTAGAATTACAGAATAGGCTGAGACTTTTCTCTAGTGTCATTATGCACACTCTGTGCTTATGTGGTTGAAAAAGCATTAAAACTAAATGTTTTTATTTTCTCTTACTGTTTTTCTATTGACAATTTGGGTACATCTCACAAGATGACACCTCTCTGTCAAAATTCTGCAGGTGGTATAAATTATCTTAAGCCCAGACACCTGTATAGCCTGTCTGCCATCCAAAAACATTTTAAACCAGTAGTCATTTTTATGTATAATGTGCCTCACTGTTTAATCTGAGTGATCCTGTAGCATTTAGTTGTAGTTATCATGCAAACTGGGAAGTTCCCAGTCTACTTGGTCAACACATGTATTTGAGCAGATGAGAATAAAAAGGACAAAGACTTGCTTCAGGTGTGAATTGCTTCAGGTAAGATCTTTAAACTTACGAAGTCTTCCACCAGTAGCATAGTATTTGCAGGTATGAACATCACAGCATACCTCTTCAGGGCTGCGAATCATTGTAGAGATTTCTAATGGAAAATGTTGCTATTTTGTGTTTTAGATTGAACCCAAATGTTCTTTCTCTCCTTCTGTCTCCTAATTTAAATTTTCAAAGCAATGTCTTGTGTATGTACTTGGCGGAATTTATTTTTTTTAAAGATGGTTTTGTCCTTCATTTTGAGGTGTTTGAAGACAATTTGTTTATGGTTTTGGGATCAGCTCAGCCAGAAAATCAAGGTCCTGTCTTCTCTATGTTCAGTGCACTGACGGTGCCTGCTCTTCATAGTAATACTTGCTCTGCAGTTCTTTCATTAGCCTGAGGCTTGCTCTAAAAACACTTTATCTCTGTGCTTGGAATAGGTAAATACGTCTTCTTTTCCCTATGACAAACAGTGAAGTCTGATTCCAATTTGCTGTCATATGGAAAGGAAGAGTATTTATTTAGTGTTCTGGTGAAACTAATAGAAGGCATGATTATTTTCCTCCGTGAGCAATGTAAGGATGCATGATTTAAACAAATGTTACTCTACAACAAATGCAGAAAGAAACTTGCTTATATTAGATGGTCTCTCAATCAACATAGAACAGGGGTTTTTTTTCTGCTTGCAGCATTGGAAACTGCAGAACAATAATCCTGAATGGTGGTTTCTTCTGGGATTTGAAACTAAAGGACAGGAAGTTGTGGTATAACATAAACCTCTGCTGGTTTTCATGCCATGGTTGTATTGGAGAAAGAAAAGAAATAGAAATAATTAATGGAGAGGAAATAAATCTGAGTTAATAGACTCAGAAATATTCGAAAAGAATATTACCTTCAATTCTCTAGAAGGGTAAATTTGAATTGCTTTTTTGTTTCACTAAAGGAAAGGTGAATGCATTTATTCCTGACAAGATTGCAGATTCTTATTTTTTCAAAAAGTAATGTATTGTACCAGAAAGTCATTCAGAGGTGTAACTTAAGTGGAATTAATAGTTATATTTGAGATTCCTAACTCAGAGTAGCTATAGTGGTACTATATAAAAATGAAACAGTTGTGAAAGTTAAAGTGCAAGTGTAGTTTTATTATAATTTGGACTAGATGACCTTTAAAGGTTCCTTTCAACACAAACTATTCTACAATAATTTCTTCCAAACATTTATTTAATTTAAATGCAGAGATATTTGCTGCCTGTGATTTACAGTGAGATGGCTCCATTTACCTCATTATAGAATCATCGAATCATAAAATGGTTTTGGTTGGAAAGGACTTTAAGATCATCTTGTTCCAACCTGCCTGCCATGGGCAGGGACACCTCACTCTAGATGATGTCACCCAAGACTCCGTCCAACCTGACCTTGAACACTGCCAGGGATGGAGCATTTACCACTTCTTTGGGCAACCTGTTCCAGTGCCTCACCACCCTCACAGTAAAGAACTTCTTACTTATATCTAACCTGAACTTCCTCTGTTTAAGTTTAAACCCATTAACCCTTGTTCTTTCGCTACAGTCCCTGATGAAGAGTCCCTCTCTGGCATCCTTGTAGGTCTCCTTCAGATGTTGGAAGGCTGTTATGAGGTCTCCACGCAGCCTTCTCTTCTGCTTTCCAGGCATCTAGAATATCTTGTCAATCCTAGAACATGAACAGTCAGCAGAAGACCTCTATGCTTATCTTCTTCAGAAATGCAGAGGTCAGAGTGCTTTTGGCCAAGAGAATTTTTCAGTTTCATATTGGCTAATGAATCTTTCATATCTACACAGTTTACGCTTCACAAAGCTTTTTTCACGGTCTCTTGCTCATTCAAGAGAACATTATTCCATCGTTTCTCTTTGGATGATGTTTTTTTTTAGGCTTATTTTTTTCTCCCTTGTAACAATAGTAACTACACTAGAAGTTTCCAAGTTTTCTTTCTTGCCTGGTGTTATCATCACCTGCAGTGGTGGAGAGCATCAGCAGGGGCATTTCTAGCACAACACCAAGTCTTGAATTAAAGTTTACATAGTCACTGAATAAGTTGACCATATTAAAACTGAATTCAGTTAGTCTGAATTCTTTTCTGCACTCAAACACTTTATGGTTTTAATGTTGTTGGTATAATTTAATTTTGTTTGGTCAGTATTGCCTGCTGCGAATGTCAGATGTGCCACAGGGTTTCTTTTGTTTCATGGAAAGTAGAAGAATTAAAGGTATAAAATGTTGGCCAAAAAAGATTATTTTTTAATTAGAATTAAAAGCAGGAAAAAACATGAAAAATTCATGCCTGAAGCTTAAGTTGAGATGTACTTATTGTTCATAAATGCATTAAATTCTTTTCCCTGTGTGACAGAAAGTGCAACAGCACACTCTAATTTAAGAAGCTGAGCTTAAATTATTTATAAAGAAGATATTTTAAAAAAACCCTGTGATTTAAAGCACATCTTTTGCGAAACTGCAGTATTAATTTCACTATTTACTTGGAAATTTATTTTCTTTTTTTAATCTATTGAATATGATTTAAAAAAAATGTACTGTCTCCAATAGATACAAATCTTCATTTTCAGTAGCAGAGCCTAGGCTATTGGGCCTTAAAAATGTTATCATTTTCTAATAATTTTGCCTGTTTGTATTTTAAATAAGAATGGTTCAGAATATCAACAAATGTGAGGCTCAGCTATGATTATGCCTGCTAAAAATAAAAAATACAGAGCACAAGGATTCAGCTTTCCTTAATCCCATTTTGTGGTGGGATTGCTGCCTCTCCTGCCTACTGAACTGCAGGAGTTACTACACCATACCCAACAAGCTGAACAAATATGCAGAATCCATTGTGAAAATTGAATTATTCCACGCATGACAAAAGGTCTTCACCTCTTTTTTATTCCTCCCTTCTCCTATGGAGCAACACTTGAGTCTCTTAAGTATTGGTAAATAGTGAACTAATGAGGCCCATATGTCATCATCAGCAACCTGGATGGGGCACACAGACTATGCTCAACAACTTTGTTGGTAGTACTGCATTGTGGGGTGGCTGACATAATAGAACTTCATTTCTAGTGGAGCTTGATAAACTTGAGGATCAGATGGATATAAATCTGATAGGTGTCCACATCCATGGCAGAATAGCCCCATGTATGGCTGTGATTCAGGAATCTGCTGCTCTGAGGTGCAGTGTGGGGTACAGTCAGGAGATGCCCTGAGTGATCAAATATAGTCTAGCCTCCTCTGATGTTGTATTTATGTGTTTCCTTGAGTATGAGTTTTAAGTTAGAATTGTTCGGGGTCTTTGGTAGCAGTGGTACGGTTAAAAACCTGTAGGCTAGGCTAAAATGTAGGGCTGTTTGTTGGACCGGCTTTCACACAATTTCAGTCTGAACGAAGATAAGGAAGGGGCTGTTTTCTCCCATGTTTGTTAGAACAGTCTGACTTCTTAAATGTATATTAACTGCTTGTCACCTCAGAGGTTGAAACCTAATGAGCCTGTAGATGTACTCTTTATGCTTTTGAAGGGAAGGTGTCCTTGTGGAACCTGCTTATTGCTGGAGATGCTTTTGGGATATTTTTTCTCCACCTACTAGTAACTGGCTGCAGACTGGCTGTATCCAGATCCAGCTCTTTGGGCTGGCTGAACTGCAGAAATCAAAAAGCCATTGCCATCTGCTAGAAGGCAAGATGAAGCAGTTGATCTTGCTTCAGAGACAGTACATTTTAATTTTTTCTTTTAGAAACAAATATAACAAATTTTGTACTTGAAAACAAGTTCTCAGTAAGTGCCATGGACTATCAGGTATGAGCTGATGTTTTCTTATGATCTCTATGGACTGAAATTCACTGTACGTCAAGCAAGAAAATGCTCTTTATTGCTCTCTACAGCTACCTGAAAGGAGGTTGTAGTAAGGTGTAGGTATTTAAGATGTGTAGATGCGGCACATAAGGACATGGTTTAGTAGTGGACTTGGCAATGCTAGGTTCATGGCTGGACTTGATCTTACTAGTTTTTTCCAACCTAAATGGTTCTATGATTCTGCAATTCTCTAAAGCCTCAAAATGTGATGCAGAGCTTTATCTTCTCAAGGTCACACCTAATCCTGGTGTTACATTAAATGGTCATGTAAGTGAAAAGTACTTATATCTGAAACCAGACACCTAATAAGAAGACAATTGATTGTCTTTTGATCTGCAGATTAAAGTTTTATGTTTTAGACAGCTTGTGACGATATAGTCATGCTATTTAACCCTTGTGTGGAGATCATAAATCATTAACCATTATAATATGCTCTAGTGGACTCTGTAATGTAATTATATTTCTGAGATGTGCTAACTGGATAAAGCACATTCCTATACTCACTTTTGGAAGCAAATTCTGTATTTTTCCTATTTGTGTTAGAATTAGAAGTTTGGGTGCCAGCATTAGTAGCATGTGAGATATTACATGGAAGTGAAAACTGGTATTCAACTCTTTTATTTAACTGCCTTCAAAAAAGTATGAGGATGCTCTGTTTAGAATACATTTACAGAACTATGTTTAAATTCAGAATATTCTTTGTTAGTTGCATATTTTTGATTTAGAAAATATGAAGAAATAGGGCATTTCAATGTGATTTTAATAACAAAACAATCTTCCTGCCTCAGAAAAAAAATTGGCCAGGTGAACTATGATCTAATTTTCTTCTATAATGAAAACAAAATCATAGCTCCTGAAGCATTATTCTTGGCTCCCAGCAGTTTCAAGGCATGCAAACGTTACCATTTTGACTCTGTCCTGCAGTTTAACTGGAAGGATTATGTCACAACACAGTATGTTTGTTTTCCAGCTTTTTGTCTGTTTGTCCATCAAGACAGTTCTGTAGAAGTAGTATCGGTGATTGTTGACTTTGGAGGTAGTGGAAGTAAAAAAATTATGAATAAAAAAAAGCAGACAGTACCATTGAAGTAACTGTGTGTTGTCATAGGAGAATGAATACTCCTTTCAACGAATCTATAATTTGCAGAAGTTGCAAAAAGAAAATAGCCGTAAGGTGACTTTTAACATACTTCAGTTCATCCTGCCAAGAAAGTTAACTTCATAAAGTCATTAAACCAGTGATTACATTTTAAAATATTATTCCCCAGCCATTTCTTCTTAGACTTTAAAATATAGTTACTGTATATACTACCTTCTTTGTAATGTGAAAAATTGTAAAATACACTTATTTTTCATAAACTCCTAATTATTAACAGAGCTCTTTGCACTCCTATAGTTAAAGTCATTTCAACACTTCCGTTATTTAAACTTCACTTTTAGAGTTTCACAATTTGGCTGTAATAAAAAATGCATTCAGACTCCAAGGTCTCAAATATTGTTTGCTGGTATTAGGAAATTTAGCCCATTTTTCTTTAAAATGCTAAGTAAATTGGATTTTTTTCCATTCTTCAAGATAGCCTCAAACAAAATATTTTGAAATGTGGACTAAATAATCATTAAAATTTAGGAAAAGACAATGAGTATGCTGGAACTGGTGCTGCCACAAATACCGTGGCTGGCACTGAATATTACAGAGACTTGGAGAAGGGAGATGGTAGGAAATTCTTGGCATATCTCTACTGTTGCCGTACAGGAACCTCATGTGTGAAAAGTTATTGCAGTATTTATATCATGCCTATCATCTGGAGTTGTGGGCAGTAGACCTGCTGCTCACAAAGTAAAACTTCGCCATGCTTCCACTGCAGCAACTTCAAGGTTGCATAGCAGAAAATTGCTTTTCTGGAATGATAAATGCCTGGCTACTCGGAGATGAATCGTTTCTTTGGTATGGCTTCCTGAAATCCCCCTTCATCATGTAACACGGACATGCTAATGACTCAACAAGGCCTTTAGCTCCGGAAATTAAGGAATCGGGGCTTATTGCATATTAATGGCAACTCTGGGACAGTCAAATAAGACAGTTTGTTATAATACTAATTATAGCAAAGCACTCATGTTGTGGTTTGAATGAGTCAATTATGTGTGTGTTAAAACTATAAATACATCTTCCCCCCGACCTCAGTTGTGTGGTATGTAATTTTTTTTTAATTGCTTAGATACATATTTACCTGAGCATATCCTGGTTTCCCAGGTAAATATGTGTACCAATGCAGAACTCATTATGGTCCATTTGGATAAATAATCCATATTTTATAACTGCACAGGAAGTAATTATTTTTATATTTTGCTTTCTTTAAGCCAAAGAAATTAAATGCCGTGTGTTCGTGCCTTAAAATAAAATAGATGCAGAAGTCGAGGCTATATGAGAATAAAGTTTTCATTGTTTTGGTAGAAGCTGAGAATGTTATTCCAGATTTTGATCTTGTGTTTAGCCCAGAATAACTCCATTAAAGTAAACAGTGTTATTCACGATTTATTTAGATACAAATGGGACGTGAATTTGGCCTCCTCTCCTTACTCTCCCTTAATTCATTGGGAGATTCCTGTAAGCAGCTTGCACACAATCTTTGCTTTGAATGACGTTGTCACATGTTTGTCATTTGGGAAATAAGGTGTTTCAGCTGCACGCAGAAATGAACACGTCTGAATGTCGTGGTTCAATGCAGCAACTGAGCCCCACACAGCTGCTCGCTCACTCTTCCCCAGTGGGATGGGGGAGAGAATGGGAAGACAAATGCAGTCACTCTGAACATCCCCCACTTCCTTCTTCTTCCCCCAGTTTTATATACTGAGCATGATACCATATGTTATGGAATATCCCTTGGGTCAGTTGGGGTCAGCTGTCCTCGCTCTGTCCCCTCCCAGCTCCTTGGGCACCCCCAGCCTACTCACTAGTGGGATGGGGTGAGGAGCAGAAAAGGCCTTGATCCTGCATAAGCACTGCTCAGCATTGGCTAAAACATCCCTGTGTTATCAACACTGTTTCCAGCACAAATCTAAAACATAGTCCCATACCAGCTACTATGAAGAAAATGAACTCTATGCCAGCCAAAACCAGCACACTGAATTTTATGGTAAGAATCATAGAATGCATTGGGTTGGGTTAGGTTGGCTTGGAAGGGACCTTAAGGATTATAGTTATGGTCCTAAATGTGTTAGGAAACTAGAGCATGCTTTCATGTTGGATATTTCTGCCATTGTTTTATATGATATTTGGAAAAGCTGTGTTGTTATCACCATGCTAAGGTCAGGTTTTGTAGCATTTTTAGGCTTAGTGGGGGCAAAGTTGGCCTTGGAATAAACCCATTAACTGCAATAGATTTACACCAGAGGTGAATATTGGCTCATTCTTGATAAATTTATTTTTATACAGTTCTTCATATTTTATGTTAGAAATAGAAGTAGCTTGCGTGCCCTGAAACTAATCAGAATAAGAAACAGTTTTGCTTATCCCAAAAAACAGAACTATCGTTTTTCACATTCTTACATTTTTCAAGTAAGATTGTGTTACTGTGACTTCTGAATTCCTGAAATCTCTCTAGTCTCTGTGACTGCAAGGGCCAAGAGAGGGTTTCAAGGGGAAAATCTGAAACTCTTCATGCAGTATGTTTTGTGTTGTGCATAGAAGATACAGTTAACATTTTGTATGCATGTGATTAGTGTGGAAAAAATTAATGCAGTCCAGCATTATGATTTATGGACTGAATCTTTTGCCCACTGAACACTTGCCAAAATGAAAATCTTCCCCACCCGCCTCTACTCCTTTGGATATTAGAAACAGCTACTGTTTTTGTTGATCTTTTTAACTTCTGAATAGGCCTATTTCAAGTCATAGCAGCATGGGAGCTCAGATTAATAATATACTTATTCAGCCAGTGATACTGAGTGAAACCATTGCGAGTGTGAGTATGAAGGATAGGATTTCTTTAAATTATTTTCAGGTGCATTAATGCATTTCTGAAAGAAGAATATAGAGATATTTGAAAATAAATAAAATTACAGTTTATTGATCATGTTACAGGTGTGTATGAGTTTTAGTATAAAGAATTTTATAAAGTGTCTCTCCTTTTGTTAACTTTTGTACTGTGCTCACTGTCAGTTCATCCATCAGGTGGTTAACGAGGATAAGAACAAAGAAACTATGATTAAAACCTGCCTTTTGGGCAGTGGTTTTGAATTTAGACGGGAAGATATATTCCATGCTGTGAAGCAACCTTGGTATCACACCTACCCTATAGCATCATTTTATGCCAGAACAAAGGCTAGAGAAGTGAAAGGAGCAAGTCCTCTAGACTTGTACATTTGGGTTGGACCTCCTTAGTACAGTAGTTTGATAAGCATCGTCTTGCACAAGTTTTGTTTGTAATCTTGTATTGGTTTTAATATGATCTATTTGTGTATAATATAGCCCAACTTCCTGAAACTGCTGAAAGTGAATCAGGCTGACCTGCTTAGTCACTTACAAAGGGATTTTTGTTCTTTATGGCATAATTTGGGGAGTTTGGGGCCTTTAGAGGCACCGTCACAATGGAGGTGAGGACAGTTCTTTGCTTCGCACTCATTTGGCCACCTCTTACCAATTTTTGTGGCATTCTTTACTCAATCCCATCTTTGTCTGTTTCATATCTGAATGGCCTGGTCAGCTCAATCTGTGTTTTTCAATTACTTTATTAACAGAGTCAGCATTGCCTATCAATTTGTTTTCTTTCTCTCAAATGAAATAAAAAGTATGCCTAAAAAAGTTCTTCATGTAAGCCTGGTTTGTACTAATGATAAGTCAAGTAGGGGTAGAGTTTCTTTCAAAAAATACTTAGGTAAGCTGTTTAAAATTAATATTTGTTATTCTAAAAAATCGTGAGAGGGATCAGCCACCATTCCACAGTTGCAGATAAAGTGCTATAGCAAGAATTTGGCATTTTTACATTGCCTGAGAGAATTATGTGTTCATTTTCTGGGCTGATGTGGTGGAAGGAAAGAAAATAGGGATGTAGTGTTTTTTTTAAAAAAGCAGTCATTTTAAATATAAACACAAAAGCTTAAGATTTGTCAAAAGTCTTTCAGGCTTTTCATAAAATTGATTTTCAATTCTTGGCTAACAAGAGCCAAGTAAGTGACACCTTTGAGAGTCCCAGCTTGTGTTTTAGTGTATATCTTGTATTTTGCTATGCGAGACCATGTAAAGTATTATCCGAACTTATTTAAAAGAAACCCTAGTGAATAAATCTTTTAACACAGAAACAGCCATCTTAATTTATTCATTTATTTTAGTTGCAGCAAGCAGCTGAAGTTTCTCAGTTGAGAGGAGCGCGAGTCATCTCTGCTGAAGATCTCCTGTTCTTAATGCGCAAAGATAAGGTATAGTAGTAAGACAGACATTTCTTATGTTACATAGTGGCCTGCTTGTTGTGTTTTGACATGCTTGCTAAACCTGTATAAAAGGAGTCTGTCATCATGATTAGCTTCATTTAAAAGTATAGCTTCCCTGTAATTGTATTGTATTTTGCACAATGCAATAATTGTATAACATTGTAATTAATTATCATTTTCTCCTGTAACTGCAATTATCAACACTGCAATTGTTAAGCTTTGGGGTGGGTAATGTACCTTAGAGCTCAAAACAGTTTCTTAATGAAAGTATAAATATTCTTCCTTATCCTTTATATGCCTTTTATTAAAGATCAATCATTCTAATTTCCCCTCATTATGCAGGGTGTAGGTGTGACATTTGATAGTGTGACCATTACGTTTTTCTCATCTAGGCTGTCAGTAAATCCTGTCTTGATTTGCCTTTATAATATTTTTCCTGTACTTTATCTCACTTTTATCTCACATTTATCCTGTACTTTTTCCAAATTTCAGGATGGTCTTGCTTTCTCTGGGTAGTGAGTGGAGCAGGTCAATTTTATTTTTTTCTTTTCTTAAAAAATTTCCATACAAAGGTGAAATTAACTTTTTTTCTTCAAATTTCAAACTTATTAAAAAATTATTGTCAACTATTTTTATGAACATTATTTATTCTTTTATCTCCTTTTCATTAGTTCCCCCTTTTCCCTCACCCTTTTTTCTCCCCTTTATTTTTCTTTCCTCATTTGATAGGTGAAACTTAATAACCAAAGCCATATCAAAATTAAAAAACACTAGAATATGAAAACCAATTGCAGGGGTTTTGTCTGATATAATCCCTAAAGCTATACTCAAAACAGTGGTTAATATGGATGTCAAAGGTCATGGAAATATGCATTTGTAGGCTTGAATTTACAAACTAAGCAAAGAATTTGGAGTGTCCTAAGAATGTCTGATTTCTCGATTTCTTCTTTCTGAAAGTCTGTCTCACAGTTGGCAAGCAAAGTATGAAGGAGCTTGAATAAATAATATTTAATGTAAAATTGCTTCTGACCTTGATATACTTTCTAGATTTTGATTTTCTGCAGAATCAAAAATTATGAATATTTTTAAAAACATATTTCCGAGTAATGTATTACATGTTTGTATGTTTGTGTTACTAATTTAGTGTAAAGAAAAAAACCCTATAAAACACTAATTAATTTTTTTTTCCTCTCAGAAGAAGCTTAGAAGGCTACTTAAATACATGTTTTTTCGAGACTATAAATCTAAAATTGTCAAAGGAATAGAAGAAGATGACCTCCTTGAAGGTAGAAAAAAGAAATTACTTAATTTGGGGGAGGCTTAATATTTTATAAATGCCCTGAACAGCTTAATACAAAGTATGAATGTCTTGTTTAATAGTTAAAGACAGAAAAATAATGTCTGCTTTTCCATTTGAAACACTGTATAAGTATTTGTATTAATGATCCAAATGATAAGACTGCTTAATGTCAGAACTCTGGTGAGGTGAGAAACTGGTGCTAACTAAAGGGCTAATTGACTTCAGCATGTGTAATTTAAATGCGGCGGCTACCTCATGCAGTTGAATGGACATTTGTTAAATTATTCTCGAAAGGTTTTGACGTGTTAGAGTTTGCTTTTTTTTTTTTAAATCCCATAATCTGAAGTCACTGAACACTAATATATGACCTGGCTTTGTTTTCAGTCTAGTTTAACGTTTTGTACTTCTAACCTGTAATTTAAAGAACGGGAAACACTTTTGTTTCCCCATTCCATCAGCAAATCAGAGAATTTGTAACCAATGCATTTAAAGGAAAAGTTCTCTGATTTAAAAATATATTAATTTATGCCATATAATTTACTGGTATAAAGTTTTGCTGATTTATATTGATAGAGTAATCAGAATTTCCTTTGTTAAATGTTAAGTTAAAACTCATGACAGCAAATCTAAACCTTCCCATGTCCATACATCACTTTTTATATTTAACTTATTTCCTTTCTCAGAGGTACTTTGTTGGCTTTTTTTCCTCCTTTACAATGAATTCCTTGTGTTTGGTTTCTCTGAGCATCCACATTGATGTAAGATAAACATCGTACGTCTTGCTTTGACTTAATCAATCTGTGGATAAGTTTTTGTCAACTCATTTGAGATTTAATTTGCCAGTGGCATTTTATTTTCACCACACGTGGAAGTATATTGTTTCATGCAAGCAATCTGGCAATATAGCTTCCTACCTGACAGCTTTGTTGTTTGTAATATTTAAATCTGTCTATTTAAAACAAATAAACAATTTTCAAAAGCCATTAAAATGCTCATTAAATGCTTCCTAAACACAGTTCACCTGGAAATTAAAGATTGCATTTTCTAGCAGGCTTTGGTAGTTGAAGCCATTATTTCTGTTGTGTGAATCTAATGTCTTTCTAGCTGCTATTCTGTTTAGAATAACAGAGATCACCTTTCCAGGGTTCTCTAGGCTTTACTGTAGAGCATTAGTCCATCTCTTGTGGACCTGCTTCTTAATTTTTGTGTTATGCCTTGCTTTAGGATGTAGGTAGTGAGGATGTTCTGCATGCTTTCAGGAAAGAACTTTTCCTCTATGTATTCTATTCAAGGTTTCTCTAGATTACAAAACCCACTAGGTTATACTAAAAAAGATCAAAGGTGATTTTTTTTACTACAGCGCTACTGCATCATAGTAGTGACATCACCTTGCTAAAGTAGCACAACTTGTATGAGGAAAACAGTAAGAACAGGTCTTTTCTGCATCTGATTCTAAAATGTGTGCTTCCTGGGGACATCATAGATTGATGTTTGGAGAAGCCAAATAACTAAAGTCTGTTGTTCTTTGCTTAACTTTGTTCAGACAAATTCAACAGCAGTAACACCAACAAACGGCAGAAGCTTGCTCAAGACTTTCTCAACTCCATTGACCAGACTGGAGAGCTCTTAGCCATGTTTGAGGATGATGAGATTGATGATGTCAAGCAAGAGCGGATGGAGGTAATCATTTTGTTTTACTGATACCCAGCTCCAGCAGAGAACACTGTGAAATATTTCATACATCATGCTGGTTTGATGCCTTTTTCATGCTGCCCATTATAACATTGTTGCATGCTTTTCCTTTTGCCCGGATGGTCTAAAGGAGTCGTATTTCCATATTTTTCCTATTCTCTCAAATGTTTCCTGATATCTAAGCACACATGCTGAGAAGGAAGATTACTAAAGGATAGTTGTGGATCTTTCTGTCTGCCATGTATTTGTATTTCCTTCCTGTAGAAAGCAGATTCTATTTATAAACATTTCACGCACATTTTTTACAATCAGGTTTTTCTTTTTCATTATTGGTCCCATTTGAAAATTGTTTCAACAGCATTTTGGGATATTCTCTTTTGTCATTCCAGTACAATTTTTTTAGGGACTGAAATACTACACAACTTGCTAGAAGTATGATGTTTCCTGTCTTAGACAAGGACAGATCTGACCCTATGTCTGTCAAGGAATGTGTTCCTGTAATCAAATATTTATCTTTGAGCTGACTACATTTTGTCTTTTCTCACTAGACTATAATTCATGAAGTGTGTATATATACCTTATATATATATGTAAAGTAACTCTCTCTATTGCTCTACTTTATTACGTTTCGTTAACTCTCAATCTGTTTCCATGTTAAAAAAAACCTCTCAGGATCTTATTTTATCTTACTTATTTTAGAGTAGATCCATTAATTCTATAGATGTATGAAGTCAGTACTATGTACTTTCTTTCTTACTAGTTTTTCAAACTAATGACAAAATATGAAACATTGCTTGAGACATCCTACTCAAAATGTTTAACATATTTTTAGCTTTATTTTCTTCGGGATTTTTTTGTCATTTTGAGGTGGGTGGAAAGGAATCAAAGATAGTAGGAATTGTGCTACATTCCTAAAGGAAGAGTTGTTAGTGGATGGGCTAACCTCTTGTATCACATTTTCTTTGTGCAGTACATTGTCTAATCCATGCTAAGTTGTGGAGGATATCCAGTAGACACTTTAACAGCATTCTTTAAGGAATTAGTATGCTTAAATCATGAATTGCAATCTAAAGGCAGTGTTCCTTTTAGATATCAGTTACGTCAGAAACGTGTGGTTATCTTGATTTGGACAACTGTAAATGATTTCAGTTCCACTTTGCCTTGGGCCAAAATCATGCTAAGTTGTCCAGAGCAGATGATAAACATATATTTCTGATGTCATTATGGGCTAAACAGGATATGATTGTTTAGCAGTATGGTTTCAGTTATGATACAAAAAGCAAATATTGTTTATACTCCATTCTTTTAAAACATTTTACAAAATTAGAGCTAAGAATTCATGAGATTGCTTGCTGTTCTGTGAGGTCTATTCTGCATTTGTAACATGGAGGAGTAAGCAAAGCCCCAAGCCACTTTCAAACATTACTAAAGGAGAACAAACAATTCTACACTTTGGACTGAAAAACACCCACTAACCCTATCATATTAAAAAGAAACTACGTTCTTGTTGGATTAAATATAAAACTTATTGATGTATCCTGTGGTTTTAATTTGATGCAAAGGGACTTTCTCTAGAACAGTAATAATAGCCATGTGCAAAGGGAAGTGGAATACTGTTAAAATACAGGGCAGACATTAAGAACAAAATTCACATTACTTTGTCATGATACATGATTATGGTATTGATATGTTGTGATTAGATGACTTATTATAAAACCTTTAATAATAGCAATAAATAGTGGCAAACCAGCTGCCTGTATTGGCAAAACCAAAACAAAATAAAAACTGGAATAGCACCTATGCCTCACTTCATAACAGTTAGTGTTTTGCCTTCCTAAGACAGCAGTAGAATACCAGTGCAGCACTGCTCCTTAGAGTAAGAACAGTTATAGATGGGATAAACTGTCTTATTATTAAAATCAAATATAGCTATATTAAAACCTTAGTCAATGTCATTGCAAAGCTGACTTTTCATTCTACAAATATCAATTTTTTATCATTTATTTTGTAGTTCAAATACCACCCATACAAGGATAAATCATTCCCATCAGATATCTGAACTGGCATACAAGGGAATGCATAGGGTGTCATGCTGTGCATGCTCTGTTTCACTTTTGTTTCCCCAGGATTAAAAGAAACACCATTCATCTGTCACTCTGACTGCTAGTTTAGGGATGTATTTCCAACACTGAGATGTTACATGCAATAATTCAGTTGCAATAGCTACCGTAATGCTTTCATAGTATATTGCAAGTTTGAATAAACAGTGGAGGGAAAATAACTTAGAAGAATAGTACCTGGATGTAGTGCTAGATGCCAGCAGAATGTTAAAACTAAGTTACATCCCTATGGAAAGGGACTGGCAGAAGCTTGTGGTTCTTTAATGTGTCTTGGCCTATGAGATATATTATGTATTTAAAACTGCAGGTAAGTATTATTGGTCTAGGAAATTCATTATGAATGTGATTTGCTTCTGTTAGTGGGAAATCTGTACAAAGCTCACAGAAATGCAATGGGCCCTGCACAAAATACAGTAGATTTCAATAAAATGTAGGTGCATTTGGAATATATCCTTTTTTTTACATGAGGTTTAATTACTCCGGTTTAATTTTGTCTCTGTTCAGATACAGTTAATTTGTTTCTGGACAATACACCTAAACAAAACTAAATACACCTAAACAAATCTAAATACACCTTGGGATATGCTCTGTAGTCCACTTTATTTGTTGTAGAAATAAGGTAGATTTTGCATATAGTACTAAATTAGCAATGACCAAGAAGATTCCCTCTCCTGGAATATGATCATCAGCTTTTAAGTGGTCACACTTAGACCTGAGCCGGGTAGCGTTGTCCCAAACAGTTCCTGGGAGTCAGCCTGGGTCAGGAGCTATCTCCAGCACAGTTTTGGATGCGGCCACTGTCTTTAGGAGGTTTGGAGAGCAGGAACATGGACACACGTTGCTCCATGCTGGCTGCCCTTGGACCTAGGGCATGGACCTGGCATCTTTTAACTGAGACAGTTAAAATTTAGTGACATAATTCAAAAAATACCCCTATGAGCTCTTCTGTTCAAGGAGGATCTGCAAGATGGTGTTGAAGTACTCAAATTCGTTGTAGTAATTTGGAAAAGATGTGCAAAAAAATACACAGAAAAGTATTTAGAAAAAGCTGAGGCCTTTGAGTACTACTGTGCTCACCTCACCGGTGAAAATTATGCCAGTGTAAGTGCTGTGTGGAGTCATCACTCTTTAGGGAGTATCTGTTCATGCAGGGTGTATCACTAACAAACTGGAATTTTATTTAAAGCCCATATGGAAAGCTTAGTGCTGTAGTACAGGCAACACTCACTTAATAGAAACTGCATGCAGGAAGACAAACTAAGAAGTTTTATGTTACTAAGCATCAAGGCATTGTTTCTCAGAGCACATCTTTTTTGCTACAGAATTGTTATGATAAACTTACTTTCCTTCAGAAATAATTACTTTTAACTTTCTTACTGATTTCAGATTCTTGTCAGTAGAATCTATATTTTGGATTTGGTTGAGCAGTGACTTCTTACATCTCACAATATTATGCCCAAATCTAATAATTTATTAATTTTTAGAATCACAGTCTATAAGCACTAACCCTTCTTTGATTTGAACAGCTATACCCTATGAAAGAATGCATCTTGGGGTAAGATTCAACTACAGATGAAAATGTTTAAATTTGTTTGGGGTTTGTGCATGGGAGTTAAGTGTCTCATCTCCCAGTGTATTTACTGGAGACCCAGGCAGTATAAATAATGAAGTTTAAATAGCTATTCAGCTGATCAAATGTTTGTATCTTCTTTACAGTGAGATACACAGCTCCTCTGGATGTATTTATCTTGCAGAAAATTTCTCTGTGTTGTCAGTGACTATTCTGCTTCTATCCTGGCCATAGGAGGGGAGTTGAGGCTGAAAGACTAAGATTAAAAGTATTAGAAATGGAAAAGGTTTGAATTTTGGTGAACTAGTAAAGGGATGGAGTATATGTATACAAGTATGTATGGCTGCTCAGGTTCACTTGACAATAGGAGTGTAATCCTTGTTGTATTTTTGTTCTGTCTACAAAAAATACTCTCACAGATCTATCATTCATTTATCTTGTGCTGGTCCACATAAAGAATTGCAGCTTTCTAATATATTGTTTACACCAGCAACTCAATAGCCTTAAATTTAAGACATTAGGTTTTGAAAAAATAAAAGGGGATAGAAAATAAGGTTCCTTATTCTTTATCCGTCATTGCCAAATAGGGATCCCAGTTCAGGGACACAGAAGGACAAGCCATACTGTTAGAAACATTATGTCTTATGATTCATTTTTGTATTTGAATGACTAAATAATTGGAGCCCTAAGTATAAACCGGTATCATCCTTGTCTGTGTGTCCAGGCCAAATAAGAGGAGATAGATTGTCTTGAATTTGAAAAGGGGTTTCAAGTGGCTTAGTACTCAAGTAGGAATGGGAAAGTTCCTGCCTGAGGACACCAGATTCCTGGGACAGTAATAAAAACACCTCAGAATCTCCCTTTCCCACCCCCTTAAGCTGCTTTGAGAGCTCAGTGCATTGCTACCACAAGTGGATCAGAACTTCACTTAGCCATACCTGCCAAAAAGTTTAAACATCCCAGTAACTTAAGGCCAGATTCTCTACTCAGAGATGAGAGAGAAACAATTCAGGGAGAAGTTCATTTCTTAGATCAGAGAGGAAAATGCTAATTCTTTGCTTATTTAATGCTTTACGCATTTGAATGTAATCCATCAGAAGCTAGAAAAAGTACTTCTGGTGTCTCCAGGGTGGTTCTTTTTGGAGACTGAAGTTCTGTATATGCAGTGGGACCTTGATGATATGAGAACAGTCTATGATGATCTCTAGTAGACTATAAGGTCAATATCAGCTCCCTCTATACTGTCTACTTCTTTTGATATACATAGACGCAAAGATTAAAAAGAGCGTAGATGGAGCATCAATCAAGAAAAAAAACTTTATTCTCTAGGCAATGGTTGGGTTTTTTTTGATATTGCAAAACATACCTTATGGAAGTTAGGAATGCAGATAGAGAGGGAATTAATTTCACTGCATCAATCCAGTGTTTCCAGATGAGTGCAAAGATAGCACAACTAGTAGTGTCTCAACTGTAAATTAGCTGTCTGGACATCAAAGTGTTTGTAACCATTATCCAGTATAAAAATAAGCCTGCTGGTATTAATGGTTTCTCTGATTACACATTGCTTGGGAATGTTTGGGATACCGGGAAAACACTATTTCTCTTGGGTAATGGTTGAATTGGTTGAAAGTAAATAGAAAATAAACAGAAACAGTTTTTCATTATTATCTGTAAGTCTGTAAATATTGTGTCATTCTTGCTGGAATGGAAAAAAGCTATCACGTGAAAAAGATTTCTTGTTAATGCCAGTAATATCAATAGACACTTTACGCTGCTACAAATCTAATATTATTAGGGTTTTCTCACATTGGGGTCAATCACTATGGTTACATAAAATGTGCTATTTGTTTGGATCTTCAGTCCTGGTAACATATTGGTTTTAGAGTATTTTAGTCAATGTTTCTTATACTGTAAGGCAGTTTCCTTGGAGGAAAAGGTGTTATTTGCTTTCCCATCTTTTAGTTGAGTATTTTTTTGCCACTGTTTGTTTACTTTCTCTGAGGAAGAGGAAGATTCTGGGCTGTTGTATTTTGTATTTTTGACACTGAAATGACTGTGTTTTAACTTAGCTTTTGGAAGGAAACTTAGCCCTGCAAACACCTTCTACAAAATTAATAAGAATCCCTTTTTTTTTCAAATTGACTTTTACCCTCTGATAGGAGAGTGAGCAAGCTATGTGTCATCATAACCTTTCCATTCACATTTGTAGCAGACAGTCAAAATAGAGGAGTACTGAAAGTAATTTTCAGGCTGCACTCCAGCTAAATAAAGCCAGAATGAGCTCAGATCTATTGAACTGCACAACTTAATGGATAAAGAAAAAATCTATTGAAGGCTGTTGAATACAAAGACATTGCATTTAGTTAAGCAAGTACTTAAACCACAGATCACTGGGTGCTCTATGACTATGCAGGAGAATAATTATTATAAGCTTAGTTATAAGTCATAAGCATATTTTTATTATTCCCTAAGCCTTCGCAGCTAGCTACTGTTGGAGCCTGGCTAAATGGAGTTTTACTCTATCCATCCTTACATATATTTGATCTTCGCTTTTCTCCTTTTGTTCTTGGTTTGAGGGTTTTTTTTTTCTTTTTCCTTCTGACCACAGGATTAGGCAGGACTAGTGCAGTTTTTCTCCTCATAAGTAAAGAGGTCATTTTGCTAGTTTCTGGTCTAAATTGCCTGTGGTACTGGATTGAATTCAGGTAGGATTTTGTGAACTTTTATCACATGCACTTCAATAAAAAATCAAGAATCACTTGATTCACTCAGTAGTCACTATCTATGTATTGTCATCTTCCTTTGAGTAAGTTCCAGTCTAAAAGCTAGCATGTCATAAGATTTGATTAAATATTACCCAGTTGCTAAGCACAAGTGTTGTCATTTTTCATTCCCATTTGCAAAATGATCTGTTGCCGAAGGTGATGATCATTAAAATAATCAAATAGTAAATACATTGCTTGCTATTGAATTAAGAGGTATATTAGGAATACCACCATTTTTGGTTTCAAGGCTTGTTCTGATAGGACCACACTTGTAACCTGACACTTAGT
>NW_009939484.1:290535-296171 GCF_000696875.1 Nestor notabilis | reverse complement strand
TAAAATAGGATCTCCTATGGCAGATTTTTAGAGGAGGTATCATTTTAGTACTGATAGTAAGAATAAGAACACAGGTACAATGAACAATATAAAGTATGCATGTAAATTAACATACAAGCAATTAAAGTGAGCACAGGTAATGCATTTTCTTGAAGCATTTCTTTCTCTTTATGCATTAAACTTAGACATGATATTGGTTCTTGAATCTTACAAACTAAGTAAAAGCAGTAATTCATAGCATGGCAAATAGATTATGCATCATCATACCAGAGCAGTCAAATCTTTGTAAAGCAAGCCTGCCATTCAGAAGGACCTTGTTGATAGACTGGAGGAATGGGCTGATGGAAACCTCATGACGTTCAACAATAGAAAATGTGGGATGAAATAACCCCATGCAACAATACAGCTTGTGGGCCAACCACATGCTGGCTGTGTTAGCAAGAGGTTAACCAGCAGGTCAATGGAAGTAATGCTTCCCCATTATTTGGCACTTGCCAGACTGCATCTGGAATCTGTGTCCAATTTTGTTCTCCCAAGTGCAAGAAGGGCTTTGACATACTGAAGCAAGTCTGGGAGAGGGTTACCAAGAAGTTTAGGGGCAGGAGCACCTGATACATGATGAGAGCAATGAGAGCTTGTTCAGCCTGAAAAAGAGGAAGCTAAAGGGAAATTGTATTGCTGTCTACAACTGACTAATGGCAGGATATGGAGGAGGTGCAGCCAGACCCTGCTTGAATATGCATAGTAAAGGACAGAATTTGGACTGATACATAATAGGAAAAAAAAATTCCAATCAAAGATTCAGACTGGTTGGTCAGGAAGGTTGAGGAATTCCACAACTTTGGAAACATTCCAGACTTGACTGGTCAAGATTCTGAGCCATTTGATCTAACTGGACCTCTACTGAACAGTGTCAAGCTAGAGATCTCTGGAAATGCTCCAAACGTTTTCTGGTGTCAGTTGTTTTACCATTCAATGACTCTGCTCTGAAGTTTCCCATTTCAGGTATTAAAATGGCGGGTGGGCTAGAAATAGAAGATCTTTTATAAGAGATAGATGATAAACCATCTCAAATTTCTGAAAACTGTTTAAAAATCTTGGTAGCATATAATTGGACTTTCCAGCTTCTGCACTTTCTGTAATTTGTAACTGCTGGTATTTCCTGGAATAGATGTAGATGTTTTATGTATATAAAGAACAGAGTTTTCTGTCTTTCATTTTGTCTCAGTCGTTGTGGTTTATTTTATCTATAAAGTTGCTTGCTGTATTCTTCAGTAAGAATATGATCTGGCTGCTGCAAAATTGCACTCGGTGACAGCTTCACACATGTGTCACAGCTATGGAATCAGAAGCAGTAAGATTTAAGCATCTTAAGTGTCTGTTGAAATGGTAAAGTAATATAATTAAGCTCTACATGTTGCAAAATGGGATATGCATCCTTACCCAATCCACTAGAAAATGAACCCACAACATTCCTAGTAGAATAGCATGGGTAACAACCTAGTGTAGTTTATTTACTCTACACAAGGTAGCATGTTTCATTTTGTATGTTTTGCCCCTCGAGCTTTAAATTTCATGTTGTCTCTTTTCTTCCATTTTGTTCTTTGATTAAAATTGAGGATACCTAGACAATTATACCCTTTCATTAAATGAATCAGAATAGGTTGTTTTAATTTAGATACTCAGGAAAAATAGTAATAGTTCTCATTTTCAGATCGATACCTACATAAAGTTCTTGTGGTGTGAACATGCAGAGTTTAATCTTACTGATATTCTTGAGATCAGAATTTGATCCTTTTAGTAATCTGGGGTTCACATTTAGCTAACTTTGGCGTGTCAAAAACTAGGCATTGCTGCCGCTTTGGCTTGACAAAACACATCTGCAACTAAACCTAAATTTTCAAGGAAGATAAAACCATAATACTATCACTAGAAAATCTAATTTTGCATAGAGAATAAATTTTAGAAATTGATTTATGTGAATTCAGTAAGATCTTTATGAAGTGGGGAGGCACAGGCTTATGTTTGAGAAAAAAAAAAAAGAGTATTCTTCTCAGTTGAATGGGTGGATTTATAACTTCAGATGTATCTCTTCACATTTGTATACAGGTAATGGCAGACTTTTACAATTTCTTTGGCATATTGGTGTATGTATCATATACACTACACTTTAGGGGTTCTAAAAGAGATTTCTTTAAAAACAATGGCAAGAAATATAAAGTGGTAATATAAAACATACAATAAAATGCATATATTTTATTCTCAAACAACTCTTATACAATTTTTCCAGACTCTTCTTTTGAGTAGCACATGTGAGGGGCAAAGATATGGACTCTTGGTAGCAGTGTTAAGTACTGTTGAAACTTTGCCTCTGGAACTTAGGAAGCAATCATTAAATTTGGTTTTCCATTTGATCAAACGAAAGAAGGACGGGTAATCTCTGTCAGAGGGCTGGATTTTATTTCCCAAGGCTAACAGCCATTTCCAGGACTTTGTCAGACCTACTAAGAGTTTTTTCTACCATTGTCAGATGGTATTATTTAAAATCAGTTCATCCACTTGTGTGGGATTCATATCCTATATCATACAGTGACTCTGACAAGAAGATGCTTTTACTAGGAGTGTTATTCAAAGCACTGTTGATTTTCTCAGGCTGCAGGCATCTGCAGAAAAAGCTTGTAGAACATACAGCATCTGGTATCGAGTCCTAGCTCCTTACACAGACCATATCAAACAGCTTAGAAACTGAACACATACTCTACATCCGCTTGGAAATAATTTTTTTTTTTATGTTTATTATGGATGTATTAGCTGTCAGCTCATATCATCAGCTAATTATTTTATATCTGAAAATTGTAATAGCATCCTCAGATGTACTAAACTAGGCAGATTTCCAGCTACTAATCACACCCTTTTTAAAATGGGAGTTAACTCTTAATGTACCCCAAGGCTGGAGGCCTGATTTCTAGTTCTAGTGTTTAAAGAAATGTGTTAGTCATATCACTGTTAGCTGTGTCTGCTAACTTTGTCACCTTCAATTGTATTTTAAAGAAGGAGACAAAAATGCTGAAGAGACATTGGCCTCTCTGAAAATGCTAGATCTGACTCTAAAAATGGCAGAAAAAAACAGAAATCCCAAGGAAGCAACCACCAGTGAAGAGTAAATTTTCTCCAACAGCATATAAGATGGCATGAGAATCTACAGCAGCTTCTAACAGCACTGTTAACTAATTGATGCCAGACTGCAGTTGTCAGTGTTGCTACATTGTAAGCACCTTTAATAGTAAATAAACTTCAACCTTCAAAGCTGTGCTTCAAAATGTTGCTATTAAAGGTATTGTTCTTTGCATCCCAATTATGTTACACTGTTAAGTATAATATTTTGAAATGAAGGCATTTTTCTATCATTCTGTGAGTAGGGCTCTGTGATTATTTGTTAATTTTTCTTTTTTTCATAGATCTTTGATTCACCCTGCCACCCCTCCACCTCCCAGAAAATCCCTAACTCTTCCATCTCAGTCAGTCTGAACCACCAGGAAAATCTAAACTGAATGAGAGAAAGCCTTAGAAATGTGAACAGGTTTTGACATTTTGTTTTCATTTTCAGGTTAAATTTACAAAACTATCCATTCCCAGCAATAAGAATATCTACCTGAAGTGTGGTGTGTATTCCATATCTTTATAACTGATTTTAAACAGGAATTACAACTATGGTTTCCTTTTCAGGAGATTATCCTGCTAGTAGGATTCTGGGCTATCTCTTCTTTTCCTAAGCTCTTGAATTCAAAGATTTCTACCTCTCAAAATCATTTGACCAACTGTAGAATAAACATAAAATAACATTAAAAAATGATACCTTCTATATTTAAAAATGTTCTCTGATTTCCTCTTTTCTAAGTGACTGAAAATTTCGTGTATTGAATCGAGTGGTGCTAACATCTTTGGCAAGTATTGTTTTCAGTGCAAGCAATTTTAAGAGTGAACCCAGGGAACAGTGTCTTGTTAAATTTATTTCTGTAACCGGCTGGATGAATGAATACTGTGTTCAAACACTATTATTAATGAAGCATAACAATTAGAATATTGGGCACTGCAAATTAAGACGATTGAAAGTCAAATTCCCCAAGCTAGCCCTTGTTGTTTATGTGTTAATGTCTGAATACTCTTTATATTGCTTTTAGTTGCTGATTTGAAATAAACAGTGGCTTCTTTCTTATGATGAGACTCAGAGGAGCTGTGCCGGTTTAGAATTGAAAATCCAAGCTGTTAAATAGTTCATAATTAAATTTACAAATCATGTTACATTTAAATTAATTATTTTCAAGTGATTTTAAAATGACACATTTCTGCAATGCACAATTACAATCAAGACTTATGGTGTTGCTTTGAAATGTTACAGTATTATTATGGTAATTTAGAAATGTTTCAAACTATTTTCTAATTATGCATATCTCTTCAAATGAGCTAAAATTAAGCAAAGCTTTTTCTCAAAATAACTGTTTTAAGATACTTAAAGTTACTGAGAATATTGTGCCTCAAACTTCATAATAACTTACCAGTCACACACAGGTGAATTCAATTTTTGTGGGTATGTGCTGCTAATAAGAATTTAGATTTACACCCTAAAAGGAAAGTGCATTATCTGCATATTTAGAAGTACATTAAAATACTTACTTTTGGAACTAAAACTAGTGTCCAGTATGCAGCTCATATTATGGATTAGTGCTGCATTATTAGGTATAGTTGAGAATTTCAGAGGTCATTGACATACAGCATTCAGGTACTTTCTGAATGATAGAAAGGTCTTTCTTCATTGAATTACGTCTTGTTGCAAACTAATGGAGTTTTAAAATAATTGTACGTGTCTAATATCAAACAATAGACGAGTGCTGTAGGATTTAGCTGAGATAGATAGATAGTGTTAACTTTAGCTCATTACATCAATATTTGTAAGATTCAGATTCTCAAGAGTTGTTTCTTTGGAAAGCTGCACATACTCATTATCAGTTTAAACCATCAGTATAAGAACTGCCTTTGTCTTGGAAATATAAATAAAGACTTGTCAGTAGAAGATGAAGACTCTTTACCAATTTACAAGTGAAAGGAATGTGTAACAAAGGCTGTAGAAGTCTAAAATTTCAGCTGAACGTATTACTTCCATGGCATGTCCTCTACTAAAAACCTTAAAAATATTTCACAAAAGATGTTTCTTCTAATGTGTTTTTTTTTAAACTCTATATTACTTAAGCAAATATTTAAATATTATATTAGTTTTTCTGCATACTTGACATAAATACAATTCTACCTTCCTGCCAAGTATGTCAAATCCCAAATTCACTTTCATTTGCCAGGGTAAATGTTTATTTTGTTTTCCCACATAATGTGCTCTTTAAAGTGTCACCAGGATACCAAATCTGATTGCTTTTTAATAGACATGGTGGGGGTTTTTTGCTTTCATTAGGAAACAGGATAAACTATCAGTAAAGCTTATGGTAATGAATCTGTATACAGTAGATGCTCTTTGCTCTCATTCCCCTCATCTCACCAGTTAAAAAAATGAAATTCCATCAAAACTATTGTAATGGTACCTCATTTTTTACACATGCGTGAAGGGTCTATAGTAGTAAGGGACTTGG
>NW_009939484.1:275755-290504 GCF_000696875.1 Nestor notabilis | reverse complement strand
GGTGGGGGGGGGGGGGGCATGAGTGTGTGTGTGCCAATCAGTGCTGTGGAGCAAGAGACCAGGATATGCAGGACCCATTTCTTCTGTTAAAGGTAAGCTATGACGACTCAACGAGGCTCCCCAAAACAACTTTGTTGTTTGTTTTGCTGTGAAATAGCTGATATTATTTAAGATACAATTCATTGGAAGGTTGCTATTAAAAAAAGGTGGTTTCACTAAGACAGAACATCTACATTTCAGTTGCTAACAGCTGCCAGCAAATGCTTGCATAGTTTTTTCACAAGTCTGTAAGTTTCACTAACTTTCATCCTTGAAAGTCTCAAAGTAGTCCTCCAATCTTAACCAAACTAACAAAATCTGGCAAATTTCATTTACAAATTAAGATTTTTGATTTTCTGCTTTCAAATGATGTATCAGTAAAGTTTCAACTAAAGTTTTCAGTTCTGTTTCTTCTACAAATGAAATGGAACTGGTTTAAGTATTACTGTGACAGTTTTACACAATTCAAGGATACTTTTTTGAGATTTCCTTTTTTTTTCTTTTTTCAAAGAAGAGAATGGGAATGTTTACCTAGACAACTCCTGCAGTGTCTTTGGATGGTAGTGATTGCTTAGAATTAATAATAACATATGTTTCTTTGGTTTTATGTAAATGCTTAATAATTTTGTGGTATATTCATTAATGGGCACAGTGTAAGGGACTAAATAAATAGATTGTTCCAAATTAGGCAAATCAGCCGATGGTTCAAATTAACTTAATTCCAAAGCTAAATGAATGTGTTAAACCCCAGAATCTTCATGTTTTGCTTTTCCTTTCTAATATTAGAAAGAGAAAAGAGAAAGTAGAGGGGGAGTAAAAAGCGTTTGCCAATTAAGCAAACTGCCTTTGGGAAAATAATCTTTTTATGATTCTATTTCTTACGTATATAGTGGAGATAATGCTCACAAGGCTACTATAAAGATAAATTCACTCATATTTAAAGCAATTAAGAAACAGGAATGAATAGCAGCATGGACAATTTTGCATGGTTAAATAAATAGCAAGTGTCACAAAGTTATTAACATCTAACTAAGGAAATATTCACAGTGGGCTAGATTCTGTTCTCAGTGTCAGAATGAAGTCCAAAAGAAAAACAAACAAAACAACTAATCTTTTGTTCAAAGCCTTTCGGTTCAAATAATAGTGATTTTTAGGGTCTTCTTACTTTTTATACCTGGACACATACCTGGGCAGTTTTGATTTTGCTTTTTTCTCCCCCAGCCTGTGCAAGCTGGGGATATGTGGCTAGAGTGTGTCATGGTGTCACCATGCACAACATTTGCACTGGTTCAGTATCAGTGCAAATAAGCGCATAAGCTTTGCGACAGTTGTGAAACGAGCCTTAAAATGGGATTAATTCAGCCTTTATTTGCATTCAGTCATGCTCATGGCAAATTAGGAGCAGAACACAGGTAGGGGTTTTGAATATCAAAGTCCTGTTCTCTTTCTGGTTGGGAAGCCTGGGCTGTTCAAGAGGCAGGAGGCAGCCAAATTCAGCCTGTGAAGTTGAAAGAGACATCTCTCTTATCAAGTATTTTAAGCTTAAAGAGAAATGTACTCTGTCGTTATAAAATCACATGCAGATTACATGTAATGCATACTGGTCACTGATTTCTGAGGGAAGCATTTCCTTTTTAACTCAGTGTATGACTCACTTATTCCCTGAATTTCGTGATGTGATTTTTATCTGGAGTTTCATGACTTGCAGTTATCAAATTAGAAAGGCTTTTTGGGAAGACTGAAAATCTAACCACAGAATTAGACTCAGTGGTGTAAATGCCTCAAGTTGAATGTGAAATGTCTACATGCACACTTCTTGTGTTAAGGACACAAGAATGCATCTTTGAATGCCACTCTATTGTTCTCTGATTACAGTGGACTCTAACAGACAAAGTTCAAGTAACTGCATTCTCCAATCATATACTAAGGACAGCACATCTGTATACATGTGGTACCATGTATGTTAATTTTGATTAATTTTATTAATTAATGTTAATGCTTTCTTTATAGACATTCATGAATACACTTTTACACAAATTCATCATGAAAGCTGGCAGATTTGGATTTGTTGTGGAAAATGGCTGAACTAAATTGGTTTATGCATTTCTGTAGTTAATAGGTTAAGTGAATTAATGGTCTTCCTTTCAAAAACCAGATCAGTGTCTTGTCTAGGTGCATCTCATAGTTTATAATCATCTCCCAGTTTGCATTAGTAACTTCTCTGTATGGCTAAAGGGTGAAGTTCTCAGCTGGAAACCAGCACATCCAGAGCTGACACATTCTCTTGCCACACCTGCAATAGATGTGATCAGCCTACAAAGGTGCCTCTCTTTTCCCGTTGCTTATAAAGGGTGACTAGATTATACTAAAACATCCAGCATTGTATGAGGTGAGTCCTAGCCCAAGGCAATGCTGTAATGACTTTATGAAAGAACATAGCCAGCTTAGCAGCAGCTGGAGTTCTCCTCTCTAAAGCCATACTGGCCTGTTTTCATTCCAAAATACCTTTATATAGAGAGTCCTAGTTGTATTTCTAATCTGCATGTGGGACAATATAGAGAAAAAGCTCTTTTAGACCTGTCCCCCATGTAGAAAGCCCATTTTTCTGCTTTCCTTTGGCAAGAGAGTGATAACCATCTATACTAGGTGCAACCTTAAGTTAGGAGAGGTGTTTGTAGGATGAGATCCTACAGCTATTGAAGTTAACAAAAGCTTTGCTGGAGATATTATAGAGCCAGGATTTAATCTATAAGTTGTAAGACTGAATTCAGGCTTATGAATTGGTTTGCTATAGTGCACACCAAATTACTTGTGCTCACAGAAAGAAAAAGTGTGTCTTGAATTTCCTCTTTGTGCAGGTACATTTGCCATTATTTTGGAAGTTGGGCTTTTTTAAAAAATGATTTTTCAAGGAACAACATAACTGAAAAAACCAAATTTTATTAGAACCATTTTTGATTCCACTCTGATTGAAAGAAAATCACCTGCCAAGGGTGCCTGTGTGTATATGCCTGTAGCATTGTAATAGATGTGGTATCTGAAAGAGTGGCAGATAATTTGAGTATTGGCTGATCTACTGGGAATGAATATAAGACAGGTCTGTTTTATTAAGCATAAGGGAAAAGACAGAATTTGAATATTTACAAATATGGGAACAGAAGTAAATGAAAATGTATTGCTCCTATGGTCTGAAACTTATTCAAGTTTCTCCTATTCAAAAT
This sequence comes from Nestor notabilis, assembly GCF_000696875.1. Lineage (NCBI taxonomy): Eukaryota > Metazoa > Chordata > Aves > Psittaciformes > Psittacidae > Nestor > Nestor notabilis. The sequence goes on along the minus strand of NW_009939484.1, from coordinate 287,244 downwards.
TTTCCTTAACCTTCTCATGCTGCTTCTTTTCTTGTGGAGCTCCAGAGGACTATGCAGGAGGGCATTTCACAGTATCCATCAGTAGGCCTGATGCACAAAGAGTTACAGAGATATGCCTTACAGGATAATGAATTTTTTTCACAGGTATTGCCTGCTAGTATGTGCATTGTGTTCACTTGCTTTCATTTCTTTTCAACATAAAGAGTGTAAGAACAATGCTCTTGAGGACTTCCTCTTCATTTCTCATTTAACATTACCAAAACTGTCAAATATCTTTTTAGAAGCATATATTGATGCTGGCTGTTAACAGAACAGAATTTTAAGATGCAATTTTTTTTTAAACTAGATTTGTTCTCTTACATGCATTTGCGAAGTAAAGCCAGTGAATGAGAGAGCTCATCCCTAAATTTTTTCTAAAGTTACCTACTGTTCAGTTTAACTAGCTTTACTGGATGTATTGCTTAACTGGTCAAGGCTGTAAAGTGACTAATTCTGAATGTATTTTAGGTAGATGACTAGGTAGAATATGTGTGGGAATTGATTTTACTGAAGTGTATTATGTCTAGAATTGATCTCCTGGTGAACTTTGAGTTGAAATCACCCCCCTAACCTTATGCCATTCCATTTGGAATCCAGTAGGAGTAGGCCTCTCCTCCAGCCCTTTTCTACACCCAGGATGGTGAGCAAGTGTGCGAGACATGTTGTGCTTGTACCACTCTGAGCCAGCCTTCATCCAAGACCATAACCAGCCTTCACTCCATTCAGTGGAGTGGAAGGAGTGCAGTTTCAGGGAGTCAGATTATTTGCAGGCAACTCTTGAGTTGCCTCTTGCTCAGTGCTAAATTACCAAGTGACTGTACCTGAATTGGGTTCAAAACCAAGCTATCTGCAAATAACAATGGGAGGAAATACTATGAGGGTGAGAAGGACTTGAGGATTCTTTGAGATGACATATAACTACAAGAAATTTGCATAGAATCCAACACAAATATTGAGTAAATATATATTTCTAACCTGTCTGTCCTTTTGTTTATCCATCTATCCCTATCTGTAGTTAGAAAGCTAAAAAAAACTTCACCAGTTTCTCATAGCTTATAATATTTTCCTTTTGCATATACGTTAGCCTCTATAATTATTGTATTATCATTAAATAGAGTATGATGGCTGATTTTGACTGCAAATAAAAGAAAAAACTGAAACTCATTATGCAAAAGGGGCTACTTTGCTGTTTATATCCCCCAGACAATGCAGTCATGCCTGTTCTGATGACTGCAAGCTTTACTTGTGAGATGCTAAAGCTGTTTGTATGAACCTCATCTATGAATTTGATACAGAGTCAGAATAAGTGTTCAGAAGAATGCTGTTCAGAAGACATTAAGGTATCCTAATATTAAACTGGTATGAAAAGTTTTTGATGTACAGCCAGATGGAAATCACAGAAAAGTGTTAAGTGTCCTCAACCACAAAAGTCGGGGAAGGTCGGTTGTCTTAATAAATCCTACATAACTTTTTAAGTTTGGTAGCAAAGTTTATCCAAAATTATTTAACATTTGTTGAAAAGCACTGGTAGAAGATAGCCATGAATTTAATACATAGTTTTGCAAAAATTCATGACGATAGCATAAAAAAATATTTTCCTATAAGAATCAAAGTATTCCATGAAATGGAAATGTTTTGTTTGCAGGTTCCAGCTCCTCTTTTCAGACTATCAGTAGTAAATTTAGACAAGGAATTTGGATACAATATGGAGCTGGTTCAAATAAATACGGTATGTGTAGGTTTTGCATGTGTTCAAGGGCAAAGTATTGCAGGGGCAGTGAGTCCCTATCAGGAGGTGAATTTTATTTATTCCTTAAGCAATGAGATCATGACTGCTGGGAATTAATCCATTCATTTTGTTATTGTCTGTTCAATTTCATTTGCTTTCCTTCTTCATAATTCCCTCAAAATATCTACATAATTTTAAGTAGTCTTGCCAGCTCCCTTCCCCCTACTTATCTGCACATACTTTGTTAGGATACATTTTACATACTTTGAGGAAGATGAATGGAGTTAACGCACAGCCAGGGTACAAAGCCGCCTTTGTATATGTTTGCATTGCTTTGAGATCAGAGCAGGAACCAAATTTACTGAGTCATTCTTTTGCTTAGCCCTGAAATGGAAGTTGCCCTGTTGGCAGTGGTGTTCTTCACTGATCAGAGGATTCATCTTGCTTTTCTGAGGTTGTCTGTACTATGGGAATGTAGACCTAAGCCAGTGTCCCCACCACTGATGTGTACAGTTGATGAACTTTAGATGAATTCATAGATCTCATTCATCTGACTTACTTTAACATCTAGTTTAACTTGAAGTTGCTCTCTAAAAGTGCCTAGTATCTTTCTTACTCTAAGGGATTTTAGGTGACTAATTAGGATACTGCAGAGATCTAACTTGTTGAGTGAATTCCACCTTTTCTTCTGGACAGAAAATCACTAATTTTATATACTGAAAAATTATAATTAAAAAAAGGTCTAATATTTGTCATAATCCACAGCTTCCTTTCATGTCATTTACAGGTGTAGATCCTTAACGTCTCTATAATAGTTAATATTTTTAAGGTTCTTAAGGTCTTAAACTCTGATTGTTCATGGGGAATGGTTAATAATACTATAGAGAAAAAAGGAAAAACATTTTTACTAATTATAACTGTGAAAATACATTAAACTGGGGATCATCTTGGTCTACCAGAAAAAGGCCTCATTTTTTCTTTTAATATTGGGAACTTCATACTAAACACATGAGCACTCAAAACCAGTATTACATCAAAGGCCTCAAGTTTATTATGCAGACTTGTTCAGATTAATGGTATATTCTATAAGGGATGGGTAAAAAATATAAAAATTTCCTTTATGTCTGTACTTTATAGCCAAATCAGGTATTGCATGACAAAAGCTATTGATCTTTCCCCAACTGGCATTTTTATTTTCTGTACAAAACTCTGAGTAAGCTTGATCTTTGAAAACGCTTACTCTTAAAACACTTTTTTTTCCTTTGCTTACCAATTCAAGGGATTCTCAGAAGAGCAAATACATTTTTGCTTTATGTAACAAAAATCTTCAGATAGTGATAATTCTCAGGTAATTTCTAGATACAGAAGACCAAAGTTGTATTTTCAACATATTTTGTAAACAATTCAATCTTGAGCTACCTTGTGCTTTATTCCTCAAATTACTTTTCAGTTTTGTTTTTTGAGGTCTTTTAGTACAGCATAGGGTGCCCTGTTATTCTCTAGTCTAAATAATTATGATAATAATAATAAAAAATATTTAGCATACTCTTTTAGTAATATCAGTCATTGCAGGGCAACTTTGACGTTTCCCTGGGGTAGCCACCTAGCTCCTTTGGCGCTGTGATAGATGCACAATGAAGAGGTCTTTAGCAAAGGCAATCAGGAAGTCATACCACAATATGAATATTCAAGCAGTTTGGGAAGCCAACATCTTCATTATTAATATTGTTGCCAAACACAGGGGCGTCCAGCCATGCTGCATACATTTTTCAAATGTTCCAGCTTAGCAGCTACTCGCACATTTCCTTCAAACACAGAGGAGTTGGTAAGCAAGTTAACATTTGGCCTCTTGCCTTCCCCACACACAAAGAGCTTTATATGTCAAGTGTGAAAGCTTTAAAATGGAATCAAAATAAGATTATTTTTCATCTTGAATGGTAGGTGACAGCGTGTAACTCTGCCTTTCCTTTCCTTTCCTTTCCTTTCCTTTCCTTTCCTTTCCTTTCCTTTCCTTTCCTTTCCTTTCCTTTCCTTTCCTTTCCTTTCCTTTCCTTTCCTTTCCTTTCCTTTCCTTTCCTTTCCTTTCCTTTCCTTTCCTTTCCTTTCCTTTCCTTTCCTTTCCTTTCCTTTCCTTTCCTTTCCTTTCCTTTCCTTTCCTTTCCTTTCCTTTCCTTTCCTTTCCTTTCCTTTCCTTTCCTTTCCTTTCCTTTCCTTTCCATCTCTCCCATGACACTCTCCCTTTCCCTTTCCCTTTCCCTTTCCCTTTCCCTTTCCCTTTCCTTTTTAGTTCTTTGTGCTGAAAGAAAGATATAATACAACACATTTTTGGAAGACTAAGCACACATTTACTGTGCCAGGTCCTATCTACTGCATCCTTCAGCATGTTCCAAGGAAAGCATTAAAAGTATTTTAGCTCTGCTGTACACCACATAACTCAGCTTCTTAACTTCTTAGAGTGAGTGGTACTACTATAGAGGGAGTAAAACAATGTATTTTTAATTCTTTGGGTAAACCAGTGGAGCAGTGTCATTGATGTTATTTATTGTATCTGGTTTCAAGTGAAGATTACTTCAAGGAGGCATATTGTTATGGGTTTCTTCATGTAGGAAAGATTCCCAGCCAATTGCTTTTATACTGATGAAAGAGGACCTCAGTCCTGTTGGAGTCATTTGCTGTTCCTTCCAAGAACAGAATTTGGAAAATTCTGTTTGTATCAAATTTAAGTTATTTCTTAGTTAAATTTTCCTGTACGATCTCTTGATCTCAAGGGAAAAAAAAAAAAGTTCAAAAATAATGACTGTAAAAAAAAGAGAGCAAGTGATTGTTTTGAAGACTTAAAAGAAAGTATTACTTACAGGTTATATCATTTTCACAAACTTCCTATGACTTCACATCACTGAATGCCATTTTCTTTAAACTCCTTTGGCCTGGAGAAACAGTGTGTTCACAGTAGTAGGCTCACTCTTTCTTATTCCTTTTCATCTGGTGTTATTGATTGATTTTGGGTGTATAAAATATACCTTAGAAATGTAGATGTAAGGCAGCATTAAATTTTTCTAGAGCAGCGATGATGTAAGAGAAAATGATAATTGTTTGAAAAGTGGAGAGGAAAGATGATCTGCTGTTGTCTTCTGCTGTGGTATTTCCATAAAGATAATACACCTATGCTATCCATTTGTATATTTCTCCTGCATTTACTGGTTATTTATAGACTGTTCTAAGACTGGTAGGACTGATGCAGTGGCTATCCTTATACCTTGAACTGTGTATTTCCATTCCATGATGTAGGTTTTTTGTTAAAGTTTATTAGGAAGAAAATGTAGATATTTATTTTAAAAGCTATTGTATCTCATAGTGGTTTAGACTAGCACCCTAGAATCCACCTGTAAGAAAGACTTCTTTTAGAGAGGAGAATTGGAGGGAGAAAGCAATTTTATTTCCCAGATACACAGATAATTTTGCTACATCAAAAAAATCCATAGAGAAAAAGTAAGTTTAAGTATTCATTTAGTATTTTAAGAATAAAATTAAGTCCTATGTTTAGACAACTACTGTAGACAATTTGTAGAGAGAAATGAAGTCCCTACTGAAAAAAAATCCCTCAGGAACACCTTTCTTTTAGCAAACCTTTGATTAGTATTTTTTCATTTCACTTTTTATAAAGAAACTTGCAATGCTTTGGTAGTGAACATACTGTGAAGCATATTGGCCAGCCTTTGACGGCATGCATTGTCAGAGTTTTATAGTCTATTTGTTAAAAGTAGCCATTGCTAATTGATTTAACTTAACATAACTGCTCTTGGGATTAATCTGGTTTTGCAGTTTTCATACTACATTATGTGATGCCTGTAAAAGTTAAAGAGTTAAAGTATCCTTGTCAAATTTCTAGGTGTCCTTTTTCTTTGTCATCTCAGGTAGAGTTTTGAAGCATCACTACTTATGTTAGCATTTCATGTCATTTTGCTTTCCTGTGCTTTCCTTGTTGTTGCTAAGGGTTTTAAATCCCTGGGATGTGAAGGATAGTAGGCAATGGCTTGACATTCAGGTGGTAACAGGTAAAAAGTGGATATCCCAGGACCCATATTGTTCAATATCTTCATCAAGAGTGTAGACAAAAATGTGGACAAAGATACACATAATGCATATTCTGCATTATGTGTATCTTTGCAAATGCGTTAATGACAAAACAAATTAAGAATGGCTGGCACTCTGGTTGATGGTGCTTCAGTCCGGACACGTCTTGACAACCTTAAGACCTGAACTAACATAAACTTCACTGAATTTCTGCATATGGAACAGGGTGACCCCAAACATCAATACATGCTAGATGCTAACTGTCTGGGTAGCAGCCCTGCTGGGAAGAACCTGGGGGGTGATAATGAATATTGAGTTGAACATGAGTTAATAAGTTTGTTCTCATCATATGAAAGCAAATGTCACAGTTTTTTCAGAAACGCGGCTGGCAGACTGAAGGAAGTTGTCATGCCCTTTTACTTGGTGCTGTCGAGCCAAATCTGGAACAGTTTGTCCAGTTTTGGGTCCTTAAGTTCCAGGGAAATACTGAGAAACTGGAAAGACTTAGTTGAAAAATACTGAGAGCTGAGGGCCCTGGAGCACATGACCTGTCAGAAGAGGCTGAAAGAGACTGTTTAGCTTTACTAGTCTGAAAAAGAGGAGGCTAAGATTAGATAGCAGCCTGTGATTGCTGAAGGACAGTTATAACAATGATAGAACTAAATTTTTCTTAGTAGTGCTGGGTAGAATAACGAAGATCAGAGAAACCACAAATTGTTGCTTGTTGATAGTTTCAGTAGAACATTAGAAATCTTTTTGACTAGTTCAACATAGGAGCAGGTTACCCAGAGGAGACATATAATCTCTGGTTTTGGAATTTTTCAATGCTTCCCTAGAGGAAGCCATAGCTCACACCATCTGGTGTTGGCAGTATTCCCCTTTTAAGCTGGACGCTGGAATAGACACCTCTAGAGAGAGGGTTGTTCGAGAGGGATCTCAAGCAAAGGTTCTGCAAGCCTGCACATTTCCATGTAAAATTTCAAGACAATTTAGTTATAGAGAAGCTCAGTGTGTTTGGTTACCCACCTAGAGTTAATTATTTCAATATTACTGACAGTAGTCAACTACTGATTTATCACTGGTAAACAAAGACATAAATGATTATGAAATTTAAACCATATTGCATAAAAAGTTAGCATTTTAAATTATATGAAGGAGTTATCTCTTAACGTGAAAAAATTAAACTCACTTAGATTACTTTCTAAAATGTATAATAGAATTACACAAGAAATTCTAGGACTGCCATTTCTAGGATGTATTATGTGAGAAGAGCCCTGTGCTATGCAGAAGTTCAGATTAGATGATCCTTTTGTCTTCAAAAGTATGGCTGAATTAATACAGAGACAAAACAGATCTCTGTTATAGTTATGGTAGGTGAGAGTTAACTTATGGCATATATTGTGAAAATTATTTTTAAAGGGTGCAGAATCAATCTAGGCTTACTTAATGTCTTGATGGAATAGATTAACTGAAATTTTTTACTGATCTGAAGCAGCAGCTCCACAAAATACAGTCAAGATGCCAGAAGTATGCATAGGAAAACTGAAATATACCCAAGAGCAGTTTCTGTCCTGATAAGTAAAAGTAAAAATACAGTAGAGATGATTGATTGGGTAGGGAATAAAAGAAAGAAAGAACATCCAGGTATGTTCCTGCACAGGTAGTGTTTACAACTAAATTGAACATGTTGACTCTCAATGAGATCTCATAACTGATGGATTGGACTGTCATAGAAAAGTGACCTGAAAGGCAGAGAATAGAGGAAGAAATTGTATTTGAAGTACTGATTTTTTTTTCTTTTTTCCCTTTTTTCTTTTTTCCTGATCTGAGAAGTTGCTAAGGCCAAATGCTGGTTGTAGCCTGTCTTCAAATACACTTATCAACAGCTCTTTCATTTCCTAGTAAAGAACTCTGCAATTTCAATTTCATCAGGTATAAAAACACTCTGGGAGTCAGAGCAAAATTTGTGTGTATGTGGGTGGGTTTTTGCCTCGTTGATTTCTCTCCTTAATGTGAACACACCTGTACTTCACCTTCTTTGTGCATGGTTTCTTGAGCTGTATGAGCTCGCTGCAGAAGTAGTCCTGGTCCCTCTCCTGATACCACTTTGTATCCTTAGATATAGTTCTGTTCTTACCAGGTGTAATGATTTATTCATCGAATTACTGTTTGGAAGCTATATTTGTTTCCTTAATGTTTAAGACAATTTACTTTCCTTGTTTGAGAGGACTGAGTAAGCCATCTGCTTCTGAAAAGGATTGTTGTCTTTAATCTGCTGCTTCCTGCCTTTGATACGTGAAGGATTTAGTGTTTTCTAAGGACCAGATCCTTACATTGTGAATATCATACCTGCTTTGTTGAAGTAAGAAACCTGAAGCATGTGCCCAAACTAAACCATCAACTTCAGTGTTGCTTCAACCACAATTCAGTTACAGCATAGCGTATGCATGAAGGTGTGTATAATGCTTATGGTTTCATACGTTGACTTTTTTGAGATACACTCTTTTGGTTGACACTGGGCTCTGTGTGAAATAAGTTCTTAAATCCAGTTTTGAACATTTTAAGCTATTTTATCTTGAATGATCTCTAATTCAGTCTAATTCCCTTTTTTTTCCTGTAGGTGTTCAGAAGTATAAAAAAATGAATCATAAAGTAACAGTGGGGAAAAACTAAAAATTAAACAGACACATTTACCACTTAGTTACTGTGTATTGAGTGTGGAAAGGGGCACTTCAATGCTCCTCTCTCCCTGGTATATCCTTAATTTGATGGAATTTATCGGGCAGTCTACTCGTGTGCCTCAGATTAAATGTGCACCTCAGCCAGGGCAAGAGTGCTCATCACGTTTCCTATCTCAGCCCTTGTCACTGTCGTAGGTGAGCAGCGTGCAGGCAGATACTTAAAATAAGAATTGACATGGGGAATTTAACTCACAAGACTAATAACCAACCTGTGGTTTATATTTCTTCATCTTAGCTTAGTCAATGCATGTTTAATTTGGGAGGGTTACTTCAAGGTTATGGCAAGGGTGCTTTGGTGCTATAATTTCTATTATGAAATGCCGTTCTTGTTGGAATAAGGTACATCATGTACTTCTACTCTTTTGTTAGAGAGCAGAAAGACAAACACGAATGATGGACTCGGTCCAGTATGCAGAATTCTGTGAGAGTCGGCAATTGAGTTTTTGTAAGTATTAGAATGGCTGCCCTATAAGATGTTTGATTATTATTTCATGTAATAGAGAACACTGCGGAACCTCATGTTTTTAGAAAGCACTTTTGTTTCATCCGCAATCATAGCACTTTAAATTCTTTGTCTGCAAAACTCCTGGGAACAGTTAATTTAGCATAGTTCCAGTCTGCTAGGCAGAGTGTTTTATTTGAATATTTACCAAACTTTCTATATGCTCAAATGCTGTGCTGGTGGGGAAGACTGCAAAGATCGAACTGGTAAAGAGTTAGTGGATTAAAACAGCCATACTTGCCTGAAGTCTGTCACAGTGGTGTTACAGTCAGCATATTAGCAAAGTTTCATGGTTGCAGGTTTTTTGGAATGCATCTAAAATTAGAGAAGAGCAGCAAGTTTGCTTTTATTTCCCTGTCCGCAGAGACACAAAGAACTTACTAAAGAGTCTTTTCTATTTTAAGCTGTAAGCTCCTGCTGTGGAATTTATTCAACATTAGCCAAATTCATCAGTATACACCATTCCAACACTAATAACATGATGACAGAATTAGGGCTTTACTAGCACTGAAAACCAGCTTACTAGAAGTACTTGTGGGCCACAACTATAATGAGCTGTAAATTAATGGGCTTGATCATGTAGCAAAACATCATTACAGAAGCGGTTAAGTGATGACTAAGGTTTTAGGTCAAATGTCAGAGAAAGTGAGGTGAAGGAGCCAGTAAAAATCATGACAAAACAGCACATGATCCTACAACACAGACTTGAACACAATGGTGTCTTTAAATGAGAGACCTTCTCTTGTTCTTCCTTTTGAACTCAAAGAAAGAGTGACTAATTTATGGCAAATAAGTGACACATTTGAAATACTGTTCTGTATCAGCAAATGTCAGCAAATGTAGGAAAACATGTTTTGTAAGGATTTCTCTTCCTAATTCAGTATGTTTTGTAAGCTTAGTTATAATTTGGCATCACACATCTATGAGCCATTAGAAAAATGATGCTTCAGATTAGGATAGCTACAGGAAATGAGAGGTTGGTGATAAAGTAGTTTTTAAAACCCCAAAATTATCATCTGGATTCAGCACAAATAGAAATCTTAAATCTAAAAAATAAAATTTAATGCTGCAGACCAGGGGACTGTGGTCTATAAAAATATTATAATGGTATTTTCACAGTGTTTTTAAATGACCATTTCTATACAGTTCTTTTTCACTGACATTTAATGTCATAAAAGAATAAGAGAATTTACAGGGCTTAGAAAATATTAGTAAGAGAGAATTATGCACAAATTCAATTGAATAATGTGAACTCAACTAGATAGAACATACTAAAGGCCATGCAGAACATTCAGAGCTAGTGCAAAAGCTGGTTTTTACTTAGTTTTTTAGGTTTTAGTAAAAATTCAATGTATTGCTATATTTATAGTAATAAACTCTTTTTACTGTAATATAAACCCATGAAAACTGTGTCACAAGAGAATAAACCTGGAAGGGACTTGAAGAAGCCTGTTCTAAGAATATGTATTAATAATTAGAGCTCCACATATTTCTGTCTACCTTAAAGACAGGCAAAAGAAAAGGCCCGTCAGAGGATCAAGTACTACAGGATTACAGATTTAAATTGTGGGGAACATTTTGCGGTCCTGCTGTCACCTTCACACTTATCTTGCTTTGGTTTTTGTTTTGGGTTTTTTTTTCTGTTTTTAGTGACCTGATGTAGCCTTCTCATTCCCTCCTACAAAGATAACTGCTCTTTACACCAGTTTTCTGTTTAGTACCTGACTTGTTTTTAGCTTTTTAGTCCTTGTTGAAGGCTATCTTTGAAAGAGCTGTTTCAAATGATTCTTCCACATTTTATCTGTTTTGGTTGTCCTGTCTTCACAAACAGCTCTCATTAAGAACTCTATATTACTAGCTCCTTTCTGTCCAAGTTCTACAGCTTTCTGTGATCAGCTTGTCCACCACTGACCTAGGATCATCCTTTTTTTTCTCCTTTAACTCTCTCACCAAATGTCATAGTTCTTTGTCTCATATTTTTCTCTGTACTTTCTCCTAAGGGATCTCATCCATAAGCGATGTGAAGTTCTCATATGAATGGTGTTCATTTGCAGATCTACATCTATCCTTATTTCTTTATATCTAAGGCAGATTATAAAAACACTCATCTACAAATCATATTGGCTAGCTTGTCAGCACCTTATCCCTGTACAGTTAACACAAGGACTTCCTAGTTCTTCTGTCCTTCTTCATTTGTCTTCACTATTGTATCATTTTATCTGAACTCAGATTTGTGTTGATTTATTCTAGTGATTTTTTTAATCCATCAAAGGTGTGATGCAATTAAGTTTCTCCTGTCTGCAGTCCTCTGAGGTAGATCCTTCCTTGTTCTGAAATCTCCTGTATGATTGATCAATTGTGTGTTTTTCTCTTTACACTATGCTGCTTATGGGTCACCAGAATG
>NW_009939484.1:200565-275724 GCF_000696875.1 Nestor notabilis | reverse complement strand
TTTCCCTACTAGTTCCATTTTGATAATTCCTTCCTTGGCCAATCAAATCACATTAACACTCCTTGTTTCACATTTGTGGTATTTTCTATGATCTCCAAGAATGCATTATTTTGGCCTTATTGTTTTTAACTTTTCCTTCTCCCCTTACGATTTTAACTGACAGCAAAGAAAGCATCCAAGTTTCGTGACTGGTTGGACTGTAGCAGTATGGAAATAAAGCCAAATGCAGTTGCAATGGAGATTTTGGCATATTTAGCATATGAGACTGTGGCACAGGTAAGAGAGTATACTGATGGAGAAAACAAAATTAGTTACTCTTGGGTGTACTCAGCCACAGGTGACTGTTGTAAGCCCCTTCAGAAGCATGTAGTCATTTCTTCACCTAACCAAAGTAACTGGATACCTGTCTGTCTTTCAATTCACAGTGTGACAGATGTGTACTGTACTGAATTCATCCATCTGATACACAAACAGAAGTGTTTTATAATGGTTACAGAGGAGAGTGGAGTCCAGCGTGAACTTTATTCAAGTCCAAACTGAAACCACATAGTTTGCTATGTGACCTTTGGCAGTGTGCTGAGGCTCATTCAACCCCATTGCACAATTGGATTAAAAAGCAGGATTTCCTGGAAAACAAATTTTACCTTAGTGCCAAGCCAAGCCCTCTTGGGTAGATAGATTACTCCATATATTTACAAAAGTGGAAAAGAAAGGTTTCTGAGGGTGATACACCTCTGAAAAGTTTTGTTTTCAACTGAGGAACACTAAGAATAATCGGCCTCAACCGATTTCAACCTGTTCTTGCCCCTCCAGTTGGTGGACTTGGCCCTTCTGGTTAAGCAGGACATGGCTCCCAAAGCAGGTGACCCATTCAGTCATGCCATATCCGCCACCTTCATACAGTATCACAATTCTACTGAGGTAAATCTTGCTTTTTCACACATTAATGCATTTTATGTTTTAATTTTACATGTATTTGGTAGTTTGTTGCTTTCAAAGTAGATGTTATTGAATCTGATATTGATAAAGTCTTCTGTTATGTAGTTTATGAACATCCCTGGAAGTGCTCAAAGCCAGGTTGGATGGGGCTTTGAGCAATCTGGTCTAGTGGAAGATGTCCCTTGTCCATGGCAGGAGAGTTGGAACTAGATGATCCTTACGGTCCCTTCCAACCCAAACCATTCTATGATTCTATGAAGTTACGGATTTAGACAGAAAGAGATTAAATTGTAGCTCAAAATGTTAAATCCTTAGCAGCAACTTTATATTTAAATGTAAATCCTCTTTTCTTGGGTGGAAATCCCTTCTCTCTGTATTGACGGTGCTCTCTGTTGAAGATTTGGAGATTAAAGTTTTCAACAGTGACAACTGCAGTAAGTGCTGTATTACATGCATTGCTATGATACAGATATTATAGTAACCACTAGAATGAACAAACTGAATTCTGTATTACATCTCTTTCAAGTGTAAATTTAAGAAGGCAATAAGTTGGTTTTGGTTGGTTGTGGGTTTTTTTTTTGTGAGTCGGTTTTATAATGGCTGTTTGACATCTTGCTTTTATAGCCACATCTCTTAGGGCAATCTACAAGTGTGAAGACCAGTCTTGACTCTCCTGAAAACACACCACCTCCTACACCCACACCCCCAGCATCAGCAGGACAGCAACACCTGGGAAAAGCCCTATCAGGAGCCCTGGGGAATGGTGGAATTGGACAGGACTCTACCAAATCCAAACAAAGGAAAAGAAAAAAGGTATTTGGTGCACAAGTCGGGGGAGGAGTTGGGGGAAATAGAAAAAGAAATTAACATTTCTTCAGGAAATAACGTCTCATTTTAAATATTAATTTTAACCTATATCACATATTAACTACCTATGTTATTGTCAGGCCAGATGTGTGGTTTGGTGGTTTTTCTATCAGAACTGGGCTAATGCTTCTCTATAATGCCTGCAAAACAAATTTTGTTGAGGTAGCAACTGCTGCTTCTGAAATGAGCTGCTCATTTACAGCCCCAGTGGTAGATACGATCCCCCAGTAATCATCCCTTCTGTGACAGCAGCAGCTAGCATAGGTTTTGAGGGTCAAAACATAAGCAAAGTAGGCAATGAGGTGGTTGTGATTTACCTGCTCCCAGCAGCCTTAGGTGACTGGCTTCTTTGCCTATAACAACTTTGCCTTACCTGCTTTATTTTTCTGCCAGTTGGTTGCATTCAATCTAAATATTTGTTTGCTTTGCATAAAATATGGATGTCTCATATTCAGAGTGTGAAATGCAAATACTCTAATTCCTGTCTTCTGTTGTAGAGCCTTGGTAGTCTATCTGAGAGGGATATTTGTACCTTAGAACCACAAGGGATACAGAATTGATTAAATAACCTGGGTAGAAAGCATGGTGTTAGTCACTTCATGTTTTTTTGCAAAAGTATCATAGAATCGTAGAATGGTTTGGGTTGGAAAGGACCTTAGGATCTTCTTGTTCCAACCCCCCTGCCATGGGCAGGGATGCCTCACCCCAGACCATGTTGCCCAAGGCTCAGTCTAACCTCGCCTTGAACACTGCCAGGGATGGAGCATTTACTTTAGGCAACCTGTTTCAGTGCCTCATCACCCTCACAGCAAAGGACTTCTTCCTTAAATCTAATCTGAACTTCCCCTGTTTAAGTTTAAACCCATTACCCCTTGTCCTACCACTACAGTCCCTGATGAGGAGCCTCTCTCTGGCATCCTTGTAGGTCCCCTTCAGTTATTGGAAGGCTGCTATGAGGTCTCCACGCAGCCTTTTCTCCAGGCTGAACAGCCCCAACTTTCGCAGCCTGTCTTCATACGGGAGGTGCTCCAGTCCCCTTATCATCCTCGTGGCCTTCCCCTGGACTTGCTCCAGCAGCTCCATGTCCTTCTTATGTTCAAAACACCAGAACTGCACAGAGTACTCTAAATAGGGTCTCACAAGAGCAGAGCAGAGAGGCAGGATCACTTCCTTCAACCTTCCTTCTTTTGATGCAGCCCAGGATACGGTTGGTTTCTGGGCTGCGAGCGCACACTGAAGTCGGCTCATTTTAAGTTTCTCATCGATCAACACCCTTGAGTCCTTCTCTGCAGGACTGCTCTGAATAATGTATCATGGCAGTACTCACTTTGCTGCAAAGCAGGGGTGTGACTTGTGATTTTCTCATGTGTTTATTATTCTCCTAAAACAACTATTCATTTTTGACAGAGTTGAACCAGTGATTTTTACAATGACAGATAGAAAAATACATATTTTCACCTTCTGATGTCATCAGTGCTGTAGATACTCCTCATATGTTCAACTTTCTCTCTGCACTTATTTTACTCCATTTAGAAAGCCTTTAGTGAATCCTAAAAACCTCTCTGAAGACTTTTGCTTTTTCCTCTTCCTTTTTTATGTTTGATTATGTTTTGGCTTTGTGGCTGATTTCCAGTATAATTCCTAGAACAAGAGTTTAACTGGAGATGTAGATTTTGCTACATTATATTTCACTAGTGTTGCGAGTTTATTTTAAGTTCATAGTGTCTGACTTAACGCGTTTTAAAATAATTATATTGTAAAAAGTGAACAGTTTTAGTGAAATGTTCCCATTACTTCTCCAGTTGCTTGGGTACATATTAGATATAACTGAGGCATTGAGACAAATGAGTTGGTGAAGAATGTTATTCTTAGTCCATGAAGACCCAGTCCAGCAGAAAATATTTGAGTTTCATATTCCCTTTATGTCAATCAGCAAGGCAAGAATCTGCCATCGTATTATGAATAATTCTGTGTGTACACACACAGGCTCCAGTGGACTCAGCACTCTTGAAAAGAAAAAGTTCAGTCTAAAAATATCCCAAGTTTGAAAATGTTAGTATATAGTATAAATGTATGACGGGACCCTGTATGTGTATATGTTAAACTTCAATGTATAGTTTAAAGTTTTGTCATTCGTCCTGCATTCACTGATATAATTTTCATTAATTTATTACCAAGCAGCCATCATTCTGATAAGCCATCTGAATTCTGGCAAGCAGCCATATCTCTATGGAGCCTAACCCGACATTTCAGTTTGACGAGCAAGGAGAAAAGAGTAACTTTTTAAGTCCTGGGGATGTTTTTGTAAAATCAATGGACCTGTAGCAGTGAATTCTTATTTTTCCTATTTAGGATCCTTAATCTAAAAAGTAATTTCAAATTTGAAAACATTCCAGGTTGTGGTAATTAGAATATTTTTTGCATCCCTCTAACACCATTATATCACATCTATGTGTCAGCTTCAAATTTCAGTCCGATATTACTCAATGATGATTTTGGTGTCAAATTGCTTTCCACTTTGGGTACTTGTTCAATATTTTACCCACCCCTTGACATCATAATGAGAGCCTGAAATGTTTTAGAAATAGTTTCTGTGGTTACTGCAGTATGACTTAATTGACCCTTTCATTTTAGTTTGAACATTTTCTGCTCTTTTCAATTGCAACATACAGCAGCACTAGGTGAAAGATTTAAGAGGACAAATATGGTGTTCTTTGGGTCTCTTAAGCAAAGTTCATGTAAAAGTCCTCTTTGATTTGTTAATAGCTTTTTTTCTCTAATGTAGTGTGTGGCAGCAATGATGTGTATCCTCGGGAAAAAAAAATTGGTCCATTTTATAAGGGTTTATTTTCATACTTTATGCACTGTAGGTCTGTTGTGTGTTTTTGATTTAGTAACAATTTATGTGTTTTTCTGTTGCAGAGCACTGCAGCCTGTGGTATAGAGGCTCAAAGCGATGCCATCCAGCCGAGCCACATCAGAGAGGCCATTCGACGCTATGGCCACAAGATTGGCCCCCTTTCCCCATTCACAGTACGTAATAACAGAGTTATAAAAAGTTATATTTATAATCTTAAAGAACTTTGATTTTCAAGTGGTCAAATGAAGAAGCTTTGGAATTGTTGAGAGCAATTTGTGGTGACTGTAATTTTCTTTATAAAAGTGGCATAATTCTCTTGGGAAATAAAACTTAGTAATTTCTGTCTCTTTTTGGAAAGACAAAAAAGTTTTTTTTTCTTTTAAATATTATTTTCTTTCAATTACAAATTATGCTTTTTTGTTAGTGCTTGAATTTTCTGTTTTTGCAAAGTTTAGGTTTACAGTTATTTTAAATTATATGTATTGCAATATGGTGAGGAGCACTTTATATTCTAAAATTAGTTGTGTGTCAGATACTGCTCCTATTGGAAGTTGAACTCTCAAGTGACACATTTATGGTTGGAGAAAGAAGAGAATGGTTTCTTTAGACAACTTTGAACCTCCACTAAAATGTAATAGAACTGAACTTGTGGTAAAACACTGATGGGTTATGAGGTTTTGCCATAATTTTTTCTATGCAAATGGCAAATCCATTGTTCAGAGCAGCCAAACGAATCCTTTATTTAATTTTCTCAGCTGATAAAAAATGGGAAGCAGTCTGTCTCCAGTGTCATAAATTGGAGTAGTCATTTTCTTCTGATCTGATGTTGTATGTGGCATATATCCTTGCTTATCTCAGAATATCTACATTAGGAAAGAAGTCATTATAGGAAAAAAAAACCAAAGCCCACCAAACTAGATCTGAGCTCCTAAAAATTAGGAAAAAGTTGTCCATTTTTGGAGGGTTTTTATGAAAAGAAAATTATTCTGAATTTGAGGAAATTCATCTACATAAAAATTTTACAGTAGTACATGAAGACCATAAATATCAAGGAAATAGTGGGAATTGATGTCAGAAGTCAGAAACAAGCAAATATAAGAATATGTGAAGATATAATATTCCTAGTGTCAATTTCCAGTGTCAAAACTGATCACATCTTTTATAGGAGTCTCTAAATATTTGATTAATTAATGGTAGTTGATACATATTTGTGGTGAATTATCTTTACATAATTTTACCTCTCTCTTTTTCCACTCACAAATGCTAGGTAAATACCATGGAAAGGGTAGGATAGAATTCCTAGTCCAAAATAGAGAAGTGTCTTTAGCAGAAGTTTACTAAGAGATGTAGCTAAGAACATGGTAATAGCTTCTGAAAGCAGAAAATGTATTTAATTTTATTATAAACAAGTCAAGAGCTCACATAAACAGTTACAGAAAGGTAAGTCTTCCTTCCCTGACCTCGGTAAAAGTGGTTTAGTTAATTATTAACCAAAGTTTGAAATTTCTCTGCAACTACAAGGTATAATAAAATACTCTGTTTTGGGTTGGGGTTTTTTATGTCCTGCAATCTTGCAGACTTCCCAAACACTACAACTAACTGAACAACTTCTTTTTTTGACATTACCTGCTGTCAGTGAGGTTGATGAGATGAGCAGATCTTGTTCCCTCTAACCAAGCCAAGAAGGAGACAAGCAATCTTGGGTCATCTTCTAGGTTGTTCAGATGTTTTAGAACTCTGATACAATTCCTTTTTTAACGACAAAGTCCAGGAAAAGCATTTTGAGAGATATCACAGAGTATGTATTTAGGCCCGCCATATTAGTTAGACACATGCACCAGACCTCTACATCACTGATGTGATACTTCTGTTGTGGAAGTCATTTATAATGTAGATTACAGGAGGTTACTCAGTGTTCCATCTACATTTCTACCAAATTAAGACAGAGTGGTCATCGTTACTGCATGAAAACTCCAAGGTGTGCTTATATATCTGTATAGAGAACTGTGTCATTGGAGTTATGCACTGTGTGAATATACATGGAAGTAAGCTTTTGAAGGACAGGTTAATTTTGTGTAATGGATTGGCATATATTTTGATTGTAACCCATCTGCCCATCTTTTCTCAGTTTTTCAGTGTCCTCAGGGGAGAGAAACAAAGGGCTTTCGTGACAGTTTAGCCAATGCAAAAAAATACACAATTATGGCTAAGAATCCACTTGACTGGGAATTGTAATGGTATCTCAGTATTTCAGGAAGGATCTATTCCTGAATACACCGAAAGTCATTTTGTACTCAGCATCCAGTGTTTAACTGGGTATGAATCTAAGATTACACTTACTGTGTTATTGTCCTGGTATGCTTTGCTTCCTTGTCTAAATAGCTTTCCCAGAAGAATTGAGGTGTGTTTCCTACATGCAGTTGTAGTGAGCTGGTGATTGCTTAGCCAAGAACAAGCTATTTTACCATCTGAGAATTAGTGTAAGTTGTTCTAAGTGAACAGATAAATATTTCAAGACTGTTAGTTAAAGAAATTAGTTTTGTTAGAATCATAGAATAGTTAGGGCTGGAAAGGACCTTAAGATCACCTAGTTTCAACCCACCTGTCAAGGGCAGGGATGCCTCACCCCAGACCATGTCGCCCAAGGCTCTGTCCAACCTGGACTTGGACACTGCCAGGGATGGAGCATTTATCACTTCTTTTGGCAACCTGTTCCAGTGCCTCACCACCCCCACTGTAAAGAACTTCTTCCTTATATCCAACCTGAACTTCCCCTGTTTCAGTTTGAACACATTACCCCTTTTCTTGTTGCTACAGTCCCTGATAAAGAGTCTCTCTCTGGAATCCTTGTAGGCCCCCTTCAGATTAGGTACATATTTTTTTACAGAAAATGATTTTTTACAGAAGTAGGAACACTTTCCACTAGAGCAGGTTGCTCCAAGCCCTGTCCAACGTGGCCTTGAACACTGCCAGGGATGGGACAGCCACAGATTCTCTGGGCAACCTGTGCCAGGGCCTCACCACCTTCATCCTGGTAGGACTCCTGCCAGCTTCATTCTTTCAGCTTTGAGAAAAAGTTGACCTGCGTTGATATATATTCAAAAGTTCAAAATGATTTTGTGTTCCACTCGAATCCTGCTATTGTCAAATTGTACTGATGTGATTCAAATTTTATATGTTGTTTCACTGAATCTTGCTGGTTTTGACCCATTGAATCTTGGTGGAACTGAGATGAATCTCATCAGTTTTAGTTACCAGTTTTAGTTACCAGTTTCCAAAATGACAGGATTTCTGAAGATCATGTGAAGAACTTCTGTTTTGTAGAACACTTCAAAATACCAGTGTTACTTCTAAAATTGAAAACCTGATGTAAGTACAAGCTTTTTCTTTTGCTACTGAATAACTCAGTCTCATACACAGAATTTAGATTTTATTTCTGTTTAAGAAGCAAATACAGGAGAATAATTTATTTTTAAAAAACAACAGCAAAAAATGCATTCTTTTGGTACTACTTAAGATGGTTAATATGTATTTGCAGCATAAGAACAGTGATATTTTCTGATGTCTTTCCTTTTTTTTTTTCCTGTTTCATCATGATTGTCCCTTTCTTCCATCTGATTTGGTGATAAGTGTTCCTAACGAGGCAGTTTTGGAAGCAGAGTTAAGCTGTGTGATTTATTCTTTAGCAGCATTTGATGGATGTTGGTTTGGACCAAAAGAGCACTTTGAAAGTTTTATAATCATACGGTAAATGAGAACTAACATTAAATTAGTGAAAATGATCCGTTTGCATTTATTTTGACCTTGATAGCTATGTCAAAGTGACTAACATAATTAGTGCATTTAGGTTTTGACTCCAAGTGCCAGCCACAATGGAAAGCAGCAAGTGTGCTCTAGATTCTTCTGCGTTGTATTGTATTCTAAGGTAGTCTAGACATATACATTATCTATATATATTCCCTATTAACAGTATTGGGAGGTATTCAGTATTGCCTGATCCAGATTTCCAAGGAGCAGAGAAATAAATGACTTGAAAAATAGCACCAGGAATGGGAAAAATGTATCTCTTCATCATGTGGGATGACACAATTCCATGTGCTGTACCTGAATCTATTTCTCTGTACTCTGTGAGTTTAAGCTAAGGAAGTGAGACATTTTATGTATATTAATTAATTGCAGACTAAATCTTTCTTTCTTGGTCAAGGAAAATAGGAAATTTGTCTATATACGATTAATGGACTTGTTATATTGAGAGTTGAATTTATATTTGGCTATAAAATTAGTATATATGAATATCCTAATGTTTTTTATATAACATCTATTTATAATCGTACTTTTCTACATGTGTTCTTTTTTTATTAATAATTTAGGTAGT
This sequence comes from Nestor notabilis, assembly GCF_000696875.1. NCBI lineage: Eukaryota > Metazoa > Chordata > Aves > Psittaciformes > Psittacidae > Nestor > Nestor notabilis. The sequence goes on along the minus strand of NW_009939484.1, from coordinate 266,683 downwards.
TAAGGCGCGAAATAGTCCTGAGCGTCCCATTGTTAAACATCATCTCAGTCTATCCCAAGATCTCAAATACAATGATATTAGGATTACAGCCCTTTAGACAGACACTGTAACTACATGATGAGCTAATTTCATGGTTCATTCAGATGAGTGATCTATTGGACTCATTCAAGTGTGACCTAGAATAAAGAGAGTAAGCGGATTACATCTCTTGCATGTGCAGAATGCGTTGGAGTTCAATGGCAAGTCAGTGGAAAGTCATTTTGAGAAAGAGCAAATTACCATATCTTGTAGCATGACCTGGGCACATCCCTCTTCATGAAACTTAGTTTCTGGACTCTTACTTTCTTTACAACATGGCAGCATCATTGATTTCAGTAAAATTCAGGATTTAAATGGCATAAAAATCATAGAATCATAGAATGGTTTGTGTTGGAAGGGATCATCTGGTTCCAACCTCCCTGCCACTTGCAGGGCCACATTCCACTAGACTGAGATGCCTAAAGCCCCATCCAACCTGGCCTTGAAAATAGAAAACCAAGTTATAACAAGCTCAATCTTTCTACAGGCTGGCCAAAAATGTAGAATAATAATAATGTTAGATTTAGATTAATCTAAAGAGCTTGTCTCTGTAAAGTGCATAGTGAAGATGATCTGCAGTCTTGACTGGGCATATAGGTATAATCCTAATTTTTATCTGAATATCATTCTAAATAATAATATTTAGTATGCCAAGGTATTTTTGAAAATATCAGATGGATATTTCTTAGCAGGAATACAAGCATAAGATCTATGGAGAAATTAAGTTATTTGGGTCGAATTCCTAATGGAGTAACAAACAAACAATAAAAAATTATTTTAAAAGTATTTATTCTGTGATCAATATGTATTGATTACCTGAAATCTTGATATGAACAGTTGTAAGTTGTACATGAGCAGTTTGTAAATAGAACTTGTGACCTAGCTCTAGTAAAATGTACAGCTATCATCCTCTACTCTGAAATTAAAATCAAAGTGGTCAGCTACAACAGTGGAAGACCACAAGCAAAAAGAATAAGAAAAGGTGTCCAGAGAAGATTCTTTGCCCCCCCCTAGTTTACGTCAGTTCTAAAATGAAGTGGTTTAGATGTTTAGTTAAAGAGAAACTGTGTTTATAAATGCAAATTTTAATCCTGCACAGACTTGTGGATGACAGTGGCCATTATTCAGCAGCATATGTGTGTGTAAATGGAGCGTACTGAATGAACAGAAGGTATAACCAACTTTTGTTTGGGTATTTACTTTTTGGGGAGAATGCTCCTTCAGGCTCCAAGTCATTCCAGTATGAAAAGACTTGCTAGTCTAAACCTTCTCTTGTTAAAAATTCCAGTCCTGTAAAATTGCCTAAGCATCATGAAACAGAGAATATTTACAAAACCATTTTTATGATACTGCTGGTGACATTCCCTGCACCAAGAACATGTAACATCAGAGAATCCTGTTCGGCAGAGACATTACTTGGCCATTATACAGCCCTACCTATACTCTTACAGGTTCTTCAATAATAAATGCAAGTATTCCATGTAGACTTCAATAACTGACATGTACTTGTAAATAATAGTTTCGCAATCAAATTATATACTTAGTCAAGACCTTTCACTTCTGATGTTTTAGAAGTACTCATTATTGATCCTTATTGAGCTCAGCTTTTATGCAAATGTTTAAATCCATTTCTGTTGTGAAAAAATACTGAAATACATCACAAATCTTCAGTAATTTCAGTTCAGTAAAGATGATATTAAACTGATTTCCCCTAGAAAACAAAATTTGTGGAATAGTAGCTGAAGACCTGGCAAAGTTGACCTTCTAAGAGACTAAACCAGCACATTCTGTGCATGGAAAGAAAGAAGAAAATTCTGAAAATATGAAGCAGTGTGGAAATATAGTGTTTGTGGAGGTAAACGGAACAAAACATTTTTAAAAGAAAGTTTGGTTTAGGTGTATTAAACTTCAAGAAAAATTCAGCTTCATATTTGGTCTGCAGCTTAGTCTTCTTAACTGAAAGAAATGTCTTACTGCATATTTCAGACCAAAATAGTAGTGAGAAGTTCTGGAATACGATCTTCAGTAATTGCTTCAATAAACATGATGTGGATACATTACATCTAAATTTTTCTAAAGCACTTGAATGGTAAAAAATTTTGAATGCTGTTTCCGAAAGAAATTAGGTACATAGAAACCAAATAAAAAGTTCTCTGATACTTAAGGGTCTGTATATTATATACTGCCCCTACTGATATTCAAAATCAATTGATACTGATTTTTAAGAAGTCAAGATTTCATTCTTAATCGATTTTAAAAAATGAAATGTATGTACTTATGTCAAAAGACATTTGAAAACTTTTCCTTCACTTATACTTTCAGTTTCTGATATAGAAAAAGGCAATTTGACATTTTTATTGTTTCTTCTTATTTTGAAAGCAAGAAAATATTTTATTTCATTAAATAGCTATATACTTATGATGTCTTTGTCTATACTTCAAGCTATTGTCTGTAGTTATTTGTTATTCTACAGTGTTAACACTGTGCATTTGAAAAACATGAGTTATTATTCTATAAACCCAGTAGGAAGTCAAATCCTAGTTTGGAAATCTTGTTCTCTTCTCTCCCACCCCCCAACCCAAGGTTCCTCCTTTCAGATTTATGAAAGAAAACATTTCTTTCTGTAAAAGGTTTTTGTGTGCCAGCATCTGGAAGTGTTTATTTCAGTGGCGTGTAATCTATCTGTGGATTTAGTTAGCACCAGACCCCCTTTTGTGTACTCCTGACTTAAAATTTTTATAAATGATCTTGTTGAATTTGTGCCAGTGTGCACATGGTTTGGCTGATTGCTGCATATATCCTTTACCTGCCAGTCACCTTTGATTTATATTCCTTCCCTTCTGCTTTTGCCTTCCAAAAATGGTGCCACTGAACTGTCCTCTAAATCATTTTATTGGATAAATTACTCCAAGATGAGATGGTACAGTTTTGGCTGACTCCTTGACAGAAGGCATTCATATAATCCATCCTTACCCACTCTGTGTAGAACCATTCAAAAAAGAGAATGAACAGGGGAAATCAGCTATTTCTTTTAGTGCTATTCAAAAATGCAAAATCAGGCATTTGATTTATATAGCTCTTAATACCACCTGAAGACACATAAACTGTTTGAGAATCTTTCACATACCCTTTCCTGAATTGAACTTCTTCATTATAGGAGTTTAATACGAGAATATGCTTATACAGTTTTCTCCCAGAAATATTAAAATGTGAAAGAATAGCATATTTAAAATATTTTAAAGCATTTCATTTGGAATAGATTACACAATACATATGACAGTTCTTTCCATGATAAAAATCCCCATTGGTTTCCTTAAACTAAACAGCTAATACTCCTACGGTATAACAACATTTCTGTAAGCTTTACTTAATGACATTACTAATTTGGAGAGTTTTTTGAAGTTTCCTGGAGAAAAGCAGGTGGCTTGGCAATAATTTAAAAGGTTCACAATTTGTGGTAGCGGTTTCAGCGGGTTTCATGTTTCTAAAGAGGGAGAGCAAGCTGCATATTGCTTAAGAGTGTCTGACACAATGATGTATCATTTTGGACTAAGTTTCCAGAAGTTCGTTGGTCATTAAATGTGCTGCTTGACTTTATATTGCAATTTCCCAGCTGTCTCTACTGGGGGTAATCTTAACGCTCAAACAGAATTTATTAATAAAGGCGTAAGCTTGCAGCACTGATAAAACAGTAAGTTGCCCAGATGATTTTATTAAACAGGGACATAGATTTTTAGATAAGACAAAAATGTCATTTAAGTAGATTTGAAAAGAACTGGCTCATTTTCTGCAGAGCACTGGGAAAGTATTTACAAATGGTCTGGATAGTATTTGATATCCTGTGGGGACATTTAAAATTCTTGGATTGCACATACATCAGTGTCTTACTACACAACACAGTACATGAATTGTTGCAAGCAGCGTGCGAGGCTTTCAGGCAGTATAGATGTGGTTCTGTTGAGGTAGGGGATACTCGCACAAAATGACTCTGCTGATGTAGTTTGCACAACCGCGTGGAGGGCTGCTACTCCATTGTCACCACTGCCTGTTCAAGCATGTTACGCTGGAAGAACTAAACAAAACGTGCATCTTGCTAAATGTAGGAGCTCGCAGTATGATACTTTATTGCTTTTCATACCTAATAATTTAAAAAAAATCTGACTTAACGAGTACATTTACTAACTCTGTTAGTGAGAAGATAACAAGTAGGCTATGACGTTTGCAACCAACTGAAACTCTCATATAAAAGAAAGCAACAACTCCTAGTCTCGTAAGCTTTATATAGTTATTTTTTTCTAACTGCATGGCCAGATTCAAATGTATAGTAGAGACATTTTACACACAGTTGTACCGATGTAAAAGGTTCTGAGGGTAAGAATACATTACTTTTTAAATGAAGTGTATGTTCTTATATGCCTCCTGAGAGGCTTAAAAAACCTTAGTATGAATGAGAATCTGACTTCTGGTACTTTGCTCAAGGCAATCTAACATGTAATACATAAATAAGTATTCTAAGGATAAGGTCAGAAATATAATTCTACAGCATAGGAGGGGAAAAAGGTAAATGAATTAAGTGTTCCAAGATATTACACAAACATGGCCATCTTCAATAATTTTTATTAATTTTTGTAAAGATAGTGACATTACTTCCATGTAGCATGTACAAAGGTTAATAAATAAAAACTTGACAGCTGAACAATCTTAAGAACATTGAAGAATCTAAAGAACAAAGTGGAGGTTTTCCTTACCAATTACACAGAATAGTAGTGCAGCTCCCTGCAGGTTTCATGTTTTTGTGAGTCTGACAGATTTTGGACAATACGATGTACTTTTACCATTATATAAAGCAGGATGAGCTGTTGTAGTTGTACTCTGTATAATTCTTTCAGATTTCCCTGAAAATGAGCATTAATTCATATTTTTCTCCTTGAAAGATTTAAAAATACTTTTATGAGCTAAGACTGCTCATAGTTGCTGGTTCATCTGTAGACTGGACTGAGCCAGCTCAGATGTGAAATGCGGCAGCTGTGTGAGCCTGCAGCAGTGCTGCACAGCTTTGTAGCACCGGATGTGAGCTGTCTAGAAGAAACATTATGAGAACTTTAGGATCATGTAATATAACTGTTTGAGTTGGATTTAATCTATAGTTGAAGAAAATTGCATGGAACTTAATTTCTTATGAACAGGATCTCCGTTTTAGATGTTATTTTTACCACTAATGCTTGACAGACTTGTCCTATTGTATTGAGCTTGCATAGAAGCTGTACCTGTGGACATCTCTGTCATCACTGACTTTCTGCTGTGCAAATAAAGAATGCAGAATCTCTAGAATAGCAGGGTAAATCTGGAAAGAAACACATAATCTGGGAATACCAAGACTAAGTGGAAATATTTTTTATAATTCTGTTATTTTCCATTCTAGTTGCCTACTTTCTTGTTCATGAAGTCTTATAGTAATACTCAAACTGTTGAGCTAGGCTTTGCACACAGAAGACAAAAGATGTCTGAAGTTTAAACAGGGGCTTTGTGTTTGTTTCTGTTCATTTATCATGCCCCACACAGTGAGGCCTCAGTTCTCATTTAAATCTTTGGTACCACTAACAGCAAAAAACAGGTTTTTAGTGAGCATGATACAAATGATAATTGATTTCCTCTGTTTTGTGTCCTCTGTCCCCTCTATCCACTATGGCAATGACACTCATTCTCCCTTTATCCTTCTGATATGCCTGTAGGCAGCAAAAGGCAACATTGCTATATGGTTGCTAGATAATCGCTTTAACACCTAAGTTCTCCTCTCCAAACTAGACCCATTTCAGGGAGCCTGACTGCACACTTCGTAGCGCTTGCAAATATTTCTGTAGCAGAACCAAACGAAAACACCAGGCTTGAGACAACTGAACACGTTTTATGAATTTCAGTTTGGGGTTTCTGTGTTTCTTCCCTTCTTTGAGGTTTTGCATTATTCCAGCTTTCTGACTTTAACTTCAAGGTTGTGTAAACCTCAGTTCAGCAAAGCAATCATCTGCTTAATTTTTAAACTATACCTTCAGTCTGACAAAAGCGAGTGCTAAATTGAGGGTTTTGGTACTATTAGTAATGTATGTTTTGATTCATCTGTTATTTCAACATTCTTTTATTAAAATCTGTTGCACATAGGAGAAAAAGATGGAAGAGGATGCTTGTAGGAGGAAAGGATATTCAGATATATAAACAGAGATGCAGAGAAATAAACGTTTATAGTTCAAAAATATATGTATATCAAAATGTATACTGGTAAACAGAATAAACAAGATAGTCTTTGCCATCTGAAAAGCTTTAATGTTTTTTACTTGTACATAAAGTGATTTTCTCCTGGCATCTTGTTTTCTTTAGGCATTTAATTTACAGTAGTTCTTTTGTCAGTGATAGTGTTCTTAAAGGCAGTAGTAGCAGATAGGATGAAGAAGACAAGATCCAGGCATTTCTTCTGCTGGGATGAATGGTAAAATGTTTAAAAAATATATTTAGTGGAGAAAGAGAAGCAAGAGGTGTGCTGAAATTTGAGATTCAGTTATTTATAGTGTGTTCCATTTCTGAAAATAAGCATGGATGCTCCTCAAGTGAGTAGGTGAAAATTATGTGTCTGTGTGTACTGTAAAGGTAGGTGCCAGAACAAGAGAAGATAGCTAGGGGTCCTTCAAAAGTACTAGCAATAAGCATAAAATGGGATGAAATTAAGATCGTATCCTTTCTTCTGGCCTTGAAATATTTGGCTCACTGAAAAGTTTTGGATGATACTTAAAGGATTTAAACTGGGTCAATATTGTGTCATTATCAGAACTAGAGAAAAATGATTAATAAAGGGAAATTCTTAAAAGGCATATCAGACTCTAGAAAATGAAAAATTATAATCAGGTACCAGTCATGATTTTAGTGCTGTGTACTACTGTACTTCCATGTGTGACTGTTGTGTCCTGTTTATGTTTCAACCAGGGCCTTCAAGTGCATCCCTTGTATCTACCGCTCTACAGTGACTAAATTTCACAGTTGGGATGGTTTTCTTGCTTTTAACCCAAGAGCTTCTTACTCCTAGTTATCACCCCAGAAAATACAGTTCCCTTCTAGGTGATTAAGTTCTTTTGTTACTTATTTGTAGAAGTTACACCCTTTTCTCCATGTCACTTAGTTACTGGAGAAAGGATATGAGGAGAGATTTTTTACTTGGTGGGACATTCTTCTGTGTTTCTGTTAGTATTTAGCTTAGATGATATGCACATGGATAAAAATGTAATGTATCAGTCTTTCATAGAGATCCTGAGCTATTCTGTAAAGCCCAAAGACAACGTGTCAAAAGTTGGTTTCCTTCAGACTTCAGCTGCTGAATGACTATGGAATCTGGAATGTACCTGAGTGGTTAAAAACCATTCTGTTGTTTTTTACCAGTTTGATATGAATTCCAGTGCTGAGCTCTGCCTAAGAATTATAGGCCTCTAATTTCACATAATTTAATTTCCAATAATGCTGTAATAATAACAATAATAATAATAAATAATAGACAAGATTAATAAAGAATAAGAATTAAAATAAGAAAAAAATTGCACAATAAATGTTTGCATAGGATTGCTAACACTGGCAGGTTAGGTTGGTGGGGAGAGGCTGGTATCCAGCCTTGAGAAGTTGTGCTAATGTAACATTTCAGGCCATGTACTGGCACAGGTCAGCCTTTAAATGTGGTGATGTGCTGACAGAATTGTCATTTTTGATGGTAAGGAACTGAGGCAACAGGAAAAAAAATAAGACCCTCTAGAGATCTATATGTGTTAGTTTTACTGCAGAGGGTGATAAAACTGCTGGAAGCAAGCAGTCCCATGCAGAATTATTGCAATATAAATGGCTTGGAAGTGAGACATATTAGTTTCACTAAGCTAATTTTGTCAGTGGTGAAGGGTTTGGATATTTTTTTTTTCTTACAAGAAAGAAGAAAAATTATTAATACTTACCATCAAGAAGACTGTAGCTCTAAGTGGTGTTTAGATATGACACTTAAATTACCATCAGAAGATATAGTGTAGATTTGGAGTGTAGATTAGGTGCTTCTGAGAAAAAGCTTGCAGCTTTTCTGCAGTTGTTAACAAGAAGGTTTGAACAATCTCACCATTGTGCATGGAGGGTTTTTTAAGAATGAAGCATACAGTACAGAAGAAAGGTATATGCTTGTTGCCACTTTAGGAATCTTGGGATTTAATAGGTTACTAGGTGGATGGGGTCCATCTTTATCCATAGTTTACTATGATTAATACTTAGGTGATAAAAAGAGATAACTAGGTACAAAAGAGAGAAACTAGATGGCTCAACAAATTGGTAAAAAGCTATTAATCATAGCTCTCTAGGACATGTTGAAAGCCATTCATGTGATCAAGGAATGTTAATTTTGAGACATTATCAAAATATAATTATTTATTACTTATCAAATTATCAAAATTACTAGACATTTTGTATGACTGGCCTCCAATCCATGTGTATCAGAGTATCAGAGGTGACACCCATGTTATACACCTTGATGGTGATGGTCAGGAGGTTCTTGATGAACAGAGATGGAGGATTTAGTGTAGGCAGGAGATGAAGAATATGAGTTTATCCACGTTCAGCCTGAGGTGGCAGCTTGACATGAGACCTCTCAGAGGGGCACAAAAAGCTAACTAGCCCTGAGTTATTCAGCCAAGAATCTTTATCGGTCATATTATAGGGTCAGAAACACACTTACTGCTGTGTCTGTGAGCAAAGGCTACAATGCATAGTATTATTTGCTTTCCCTAATTTATTACACACTTCCCAATTCATCAAAGCACAATTTCCTTTAGGTTGCTGAAGCAACCCCTTATATTTCTTATTTTTTCATGGAAAGAATTCATTCTCAACTTCATAAACTTTACTTTTAAGAAACTGTGGGTTCAAGGTTTCTAAAAAATAATGTCTTTTTCCAAAAAGGTAATATTTCACTTTAAAGTGAAATCAGTTGCCTGTTGCCAGGAGCAACCTTTTGGCTTTAGTACTCATTGCCATATACCCCAAGAACAACACTGTTGGGATATTGGGATGTTCTGACTTTCACCATTATAATGGGGACTGACATTGTAATATCAAGTCAGAGAAACTCTTCCCAGGGTGGAAATGCAGGCTATCCAGATTTGGATATCCTCATCCATTTGTAGTTCTTCAACACTATGACAGGAAGCCTTGCACATGCAAACACCATCATATATTTTTAAGCCACTTATCAACTGAATTCAACACATGCTATTTCATGCTATGAACACATGATTCTGGTAGGGTAGCCCCTGTGTCATTATAGATACTTTGAACTGAAGCAGAAACACAGAATAATATCCTGTCATAGGACCTCTGAACACCTTGTCAGGCTGCAGAAGAAATCTGAAGTCAAGTGCAATGTAACATAAAGGCAATAAGGCTTTGCTACTTGGTTTGAGAACTACCCAGTGCTGCTGTATTTTATAGTATAGATAGAGGTGGAGTGGCTGGAGCTCTGCATTCATAGTGGGCGTTGCAGGTTTGGAACATTTACATTGCAAACTCAAGCTTTCCAGTTCTCCAAGTGTAGTTTATTTAGGGTCTCATTTCCCTGTCAGATATTGTTGGAACGAAAGTTAATTGGGGATTGTAATGAAGAGGACAAGTCAGTGACAAGAGAGTTACTGGGTTACCATTTAATAAATGAAGTGTAAGCGAACTATTTTCATTCCAGAAGAGCCAGATGTTAAGCATTTCTTCTGTGAATTAAGAAAATGGGTGATGTTTACAAGCTCTGGGGCTGTATCTTGCAAAGTAGTGATTTTGAGAGTGTCCTGGAGTCTGGAGGACTCAGTTGAATGTGAGGCACTCCTTGGGCAGATTGGCAGGGGAATAGGAAATAGAAGAGTTTTCTGCTATACTGCAGCAAGCACGTCTAAAATATCTTTCCAGTTTGAGTGTTTGTATTTTAGTAAATCTGGCAACAATTGCAGAGGACTCAAAGATCTAGGAGAAATTATTAAAGACTAGAAAATCCCAACATGGAGATACACAAAATGCTTTATCTGTGGAGTTTATCAAACTGAAGAAAGTGATGTGTAGTTAGTTTTTAAGGACCCACTAGAGAAAAATCTCATGGTTTAGGGTTTTTCAGTCCTAGCATTCAACATTAAAAGATATTCAGGTTGAGAATCCTCTGGATAGGTACAAACATCTGTGTCTGGGCACAATGGTTACATTTTCTTTATAGCAGATCAAGAGCAATAATCATTTCTAGCCCATAACTTATTTCTTCCTAAGGTAGATGTTTAAGAGGGATCAAATGAACCATGCTGTGGAAGTGCCCTTTTCTCTGTCTTAACAGAATGAAGTGTGTAGATACAGAGATTATAGAGCTCTAGGTTAGGTGAGAGGGGTCCTTCTCTTCCCATGCAGTTTGACATCTAAGCTAGACAAATGCAAACTAGAAATAAGACATAGATAGATTTTTAACAACATAACTAAGTGCTGAAATAACCAATGATTGTGACTGATTGTCCATGACTGGAAATTCTAAAATCAAGATGAGATGTCTCTGTAAAAGCTATGCTCAAGTTCAACCACAGCTACTGGATCTGGAGACCTGATTCAGGAAAACTGTGTGGGTTGTGTTGCACACCAAACTTAGATTAGATGGTCCTTTCTGTCCCTATGAGCTGTGAATCTTATTTACGTATTCAGTAAACTGTAATTGTGAAAATCCACTTTGAATGCAGGTCAGCAGCTTACCCAATTTGAATTCCTGATGTTCAGGTGCATAGTTTCAGAGGAAATAATTTGGAAAATTTGTGGTAATATGTCTTTTTAAAGATGGAATTTTCACTTCAGCGTTAATATTTTCAATACCTTTTCATTAGGCTTATGTTACACAAGATAGTATGATTTATTTATTTTTTTCTAAAAAAATAAAAAAATAAACATCACAACTACGTAACAAATTTTTGGGAAGAAGCTATTGATTATGTAATTGTGACATTTGGTTTTAGAATGAAATTTTGATAGTTCGTTATTCAAACAGGTATCGGAAAAAATCTGCATTGCTTTTAAAAGTCAATGGAATAACCCTTTCTACAAACCCTCAGAAAATTTGGGTCATTATTGCTATATGTGGTGTCTCTATACATTTATAAATATTCATATTACTCTTATAATGTGAATAAAATGATCTAAATACACCACTTTAATTAGAGTAGTGGAAATAACTAGTTATTTCTATTCTTTGAATGTTTTTGGCAAATTTCCATTGTGTCAACATAATTAAGATATGTTAATATTAATCTAGTAAGTACTGTAACTTTACATAGTGGAAAAATAAAATAAAATGGACCATGAGAACATTTTTCAATATCAGTTTCAATTTTAATACTTTATATTGTTGTGAAAAGTTATAAAAATGTGTTATTATTTTATTACCCCATTAAGAAAACAATGCAGCAACAGATGCTTGTTACCCTGATTTTCTCAGTCTGTTTATGGGGATGTTTTATCAAAATGGGTCTTTTAAAAGTTATAAAGATGTAATACTCTTCTAAATTAGGTCATAAATGCTTAATGTGGAAAACTAATACATTTTATTATTTTTCAAGTATGGGTTTATGTATATTAAAATATGCAGCTGTTAGGAAGTCTGGAGTGTGTATAACAGAAACATATTGCATTACAAGATGTTAGTGTCTCTCTCTGAGTACGTACATTCTTTATGCATATACCCATACAAGGTTTGGGCATGTGGAAGAGACCGCATTCATATTTTGGTTCAGTATTACTTTCTAATATCAGAGATTATTTGTTTTTATAAATAAGTGTAAATGCTAAACCTATCGAGAACATACATCTTTTTTTACTCTGTATTTACCAGAATTCTTACTGCAGCTACATACACATATTTGTAGAATTGTAGGATCATAGAGTGGTTTGTGTTGGAAGGGACCTTAAAGCTCATCTAGCCATGAGCAGGGACACCTTCCACTAGACCAGCTGGTTCCAAGCTCCTGTGTCCAACCTGGCCTTGAACACTGCCAGGGATGGGGCAGCCACATCTTCTCTCGGCATCTTCTCTGGGCAACCTGTGCCAGGGCCTCAGCACCCTCACAGGGAAGAACTTCTGCCTAAGAGCTCATCTCAGTCTCCCCTCTGTCAGTTTAAAGCCATCCCCCCTTGTCCTGTCCCTACATGCCCTTGTAAAATGTCCCTCTTCAAGTTTCTTGTTGGCCCCTTTAGGCACTGGAAGCTGCTCTAAGGTGTCCCAAAAGCCTTCTCTTCTCTAGTCTGAACAAGCCCAACTCTCTCAGCCTGTCTTCATAGAAGAGGTGCTCCAGCCCTCTGATGATCTTCGTGGCTCCAACAGGTCCACATTCTTCTTCTGCTGGGGGCCTCAGAGCTGAACGCAGTACTGCAGTTGGTGTCTCATGAATTAAGCAATTAGATATAAAATGCATACATATATATATATATATATACACAACATTCAGTTCCAAAATCACCAGTTGTACACCGTGTTTCTGCAAAAATGGTAGATGTTCCCATACCAGGAGCAGTAAAAAGTCCTTTAGTTTAAACTTCATTCTGTCATCTGTGCTAACCAGCTGGAATAGATCTGTGGTGGTGGAGAAGTGATTCAACACCTGCTTGTTGCAGGTAGCATAGTGACCATGACTTCTTTAGGAAATGGTGCAACCAGAAGGATTTTCAAATTTCCCCATAATTTGATGTGGATAGACCAGCTGTCAAATATGTACTTGCTGCATCTCAAACTTCATGTTTCCACTGATGTAACCCTTTAGTGGTCATAAAAATGCATACACCAGATGTTGTGGCAATGATGGGAATACACCAAATTAATAGGGGCCTGTTTCACACACACACAGAAACATCCCCTCCCTTAAAAAATTTATGTATATGGGAAAATCTGTGTATAGCATTATTTTGTTATAGAAGGGAAACTATAGTTTCACAAAACTGCATAGTTTTGTGACACTTTCTTCTAATGATTGCAACATTTTTTTACTACTTCTTTATTTAAAAAAACCCCACAACCAAACATAATATTTATGCTTTCTAATGTTCAGGGCCTCATACATACAAAACTGTCTTTCTGTCCTTGAAATGCTCTCTTCAAAACACTTTTTTTTATAAAGCTTACAAAAACCTTGTGAAAAATAAGCATTAAATGAAATAATTATAAATGCCATAAAGCAGCAATTTAAATGAAGATGAACTAGTAAGAGATATTTTTAATATAAGTAGTATTTGGTTCATGAGAAACTCGACATGAGCAGGCAGTGTGCGCTTGCAGCCCAGAAAGCCAACCATATCCTGGGCTATATCAAAAGAAGCGTGACCAGCAGGTCAAAGGAGGTGATCCTACCCCTCTACTCTGCTCTTGTGAAGCCTCACTTGGAGTCTTGTGTCCAGTTCTGGTGTCCTCAACATAAAAAGGACATGGAGCTGCTGGAGCAAGTCCAGAGGAGGGCCATGAGGATGATAAGAGGACTGGAGCACCTCCCATATGAAGACAGGCTGAGAAAGTTGGCGCTGTTCAGCCTGGAAAAGAGAAGACTGCGTGGAGACCTTATAGCAGCCTTCCAGTATCTGAAGGTGGCCTACAAGGATGCTGGGGAGGGACTCTTCATTAGGGACTCTAGTGGTAGGACAAGGGGTAATGGCTTTAAACTTAAACGGGGGAAGTTTAGGTTAGATCTAAGGAAGAAGTTCTTCACAGTGAGGGTGGTGAGGCACTGGAATGGGTTGCCCAAGGAAGTTGTGAATGCTCCAACCCTGGCGGTGTTCAAGGCCAGGCTGGACAGAGCCTTGGGCCACATGGTCTGGGATGAGGCATCCCTGCCCATGGCAGGGAGGTTGGAACTAGATGATCTTAAGGTCCTTTCCAACCCTAACTATTCTATGATTCTATGATTCTATAATAGGTTCTTTTAATATAAGCAGTGTGAAATCAACCTTGGATCAGGAGAACCACATTAATCTCTAATTTTTGTAGCTTCATCATTGGTGTGTCTTACCAAGATCAAAACAAAATATCAACAATCCTGATCCTGACATCAAGGAAAACTCTTCTTCTTGCTAGCTTTGGTCTCAGTGTGTATGGTTTCATATAACACTGAGAATGTGGAATCATTGCAGACCTCTGTCCACACAAACAATTACCTTTAACCTTACTTTTAAACTTTCTGTTTCAAGACATGCTGAACTGTGGAACCTGATTTCCTCCATATTCAGAGAAATTTTCCATTTGATGCACTGCAAGCTCAGCTCTGTCTGTGAAACCATTCTTTCTTCAAATCCTTGAGCAGTTGGGTTTAAGTTTTAGTTTGGGTGACATGTAAGTCATGCTGCTTCACTCACTACTGTGTCTGAAGTTTCTACAAGTTCAGAGATATCTGGCCCATGGTTTTGCTTTTGGCCTAATTCTTATGCTGGGTATATTTTCCATCTTCTTTTGTCTTACATGTATTTTCTGTGATAGGATTGGAAAGTTTTCAACCTTCTCTCATTGTCCAGCAAATATTGTTCTTGTGTTGTGGCTGTGTTTATGTTGACTGATAGAGTTTGTTAGAGAAATCTGCAGCATAATACCCTTCCTTACCCATGTCCCATTCACTTGTTTTCACTTATGTCAGGTTGGTGTGGCATGATACTGTCCTCAGGGCGGCTTATGTTCAGGTTTTCAATGTATGTGCCAACAATGTGCCCTTCTGGCAAAGAAGGACAACAGTAGCCTGGTGTGCTTCTTCTTGGAATTGTTCGAGGCCAGGCTGGACAGGGCTTTGAGCAACCTGGTCTAGTGGAAAGTCTCCCTGCCCATGGCAAGGGGTTAGAACTAGATGGTCTTTAAAGTTCCTTTCAACTCAAACCATTGAGATTCTATGATTCTATGGTTAGGCAGGGCACAGCTAGCAAATCAGGGGAGGTAATCCTCCCCCTCTCCTATGCACTGGTCAGGCCCATCTGGAGTGCTGGGTCCACTGTTGGGCTTCCTAGTACAACTGAGGCATGAAGGTACTGGAGCAAGCCAGTGAAGGGGCACTAAGATGATTAGGGGACCAGAGCATCTCTCATGAGGAGAGACAACTGGCTGAGAGTTCAGCCACAAGAAAGAAGCCTCAGGGAGACTTTATATCAAGATGTATAAATACTAGATTAGGGGTGTGAAGAAGACAGACAGGCTTTTTTCAGTGGTTCCTTGTGAAAGGATAAGAGGTAACTGGCACAGATTGAAATAGAAGAAATTGCACTTAGAAAGGAAAAACTTTTTATCTGTTGTTGTGTGATCAAACGTGGGAACAGGCTGCCCAGAGAGGCTGTGGAGTCCCTATCCTTGGAGATACTCCAAACCCAAGTGGACACATTCCTGAGCAACCTATTCTAGGTGATCCTGCCTTGAGCAGGGCGTCAGACTAGGCAATCTCTAGAGGTGCCTTCCAGCCTCAATGAGTCTGTGAATTACAATGTTCTTGAGAGCATGTTTAGGGATTGTGTAAATTCAAGTTTTCTGTCTTCTCATCACTCTCTGGATTCAAAACCTGCATTCAAAAGGCTTCATGGATGTACCTGTTACAGTTAAAATCACGCTGTAACACATTTGCTTCCCTTGTAACCATGTTAGGAACTGCACATGAAGCCTGCATACCGTATAGTTTTAATTAACCTTATTGATCACAGTATTTGTGCTACCAACCACGAAAGTGTTGGTACTACTTCACCTGAAGCCCAGTTAGTCTGTTGTCATCTGGTCTCAAAACATAGTTAAGATGATCCTTCCCTTTCAGAATTGTAGGTTTTTATGAAGTCTGAAATTCAAGCCAATGTGCAAAATGCTGAATTTGCCGTAATTTTCTACTTTTCACGCTTTGCAAATGGGTGACTTACTGTAGTGTCCTGGATGTAATTCACATTAATGAAGTAGATTCTATAAAGGCAACATAAAATATACCATGGTTTCATTATCAGTGATCCATGGTCAACAAAGAGCTTAGTCTGCCACGAGTTTGTGCTTCGGAAAAGATCAGTCAGAGGTGAGCCTTTACAAAACTAAAAACTTGAGATGTGTTTTTCTGAGTGAGCTCCATAAGAGGTTGTTGTTCCTGGTGGCTAAATATACTTGTTGCTTCATTTCAACCTGATAACGTATCTTATGTCCTGTTCCTTGTTGAGGCGTATTTCTTAATTTAGCACTGCCAAAGTGTTCATAACAAAGTGGAGCAAGACTTGGTAAACAGCTGTTTTATGGCTTCAAGGCTATTTTTGAGATATATTTTCTGGATTAAATATCTTAGACCCAATTTAGTTATCTGCTTGTCATGTCTTTCTAAACCAAACTAAAAGGCATAAACACTTAGTTGTACACTTTTCTAGGCCGAAGCTTCAATAATAGAACATATCTTCTCTATTTTCCTTCCCCAGAAAAGTAGGACTAATAATAATAACAACGTTATTATTATTCTACCTGAAAGTTATTTTTCTCTTCTGTGCATCCAGATTAATTTGGGGTATTTACATACTACTAATACCAGTCCGAGGGCTGTCAGAAGATAATGTTGAAAATGCCTTTTCTGAACTATAAGGTGCATAGCTTATCCTGAGAAGGCACAATAGCTCATCTGGAAACACATCCCCAGATTTTTTTGGTTGAGTGTGCTAAACTGGACCAGGCTGCAGGGCCACCCACATGCAGTTGCTCAGCAGGGACCCAGATGGCTGCAGCTGTACCAGTTGTCTCATGTTGTAGGAGGGTACTGCGGTGGCTAATTTCGATGTTATATACGTTTTAAAAAACAACAGTATTTCAGGGTAGCTAAGTGTTGTAGAATTCACTTGTAGAGGATGCAG
Organism: Nestor notabilis; assembly: GCF_000696875.1. Taxonomy (NCBI): domain Eukaryota; kingdom Metazoa; phylum Chordata; class Aves; order Psittaciformes; family Psittacidae; genus Nestor; species Nestor notabilis. Next base: position 249,712 of record NW_009939484.1, on the reverse strand, counting down.
TCCGATGCCTCAGCTTGGATATACTATTGTGTGGTCTAAGAAAACCACAGGGATGGTTCTCTGCATTCTCATTATACCCTCAGTCTTTATAAAAGTCATGTTTTTGCCATCCTATGCGTGAATGAAAGGTGTGTGCTTTACTGAACTGTTCACTTTCCTGTTAGTAAGGTTTGTAAATTCAGAACAGTTATTATTCAGGAACTTAGTTTCTCCTGTTTATAAAAAGAGGTCTGCACACTCTTTTTTTGTTGGTGAGAACTCGTATCTTTAAGGTGCAGTAAGTTCTGGGGCGTTACTGGCGTGGCAAGTCACTCTTTAAGAATACTGCTCATTGAACTTTGCAGTCATTGCAAAAAGGAACTACAGTTTCAGGAGTTTCAGTTAACAGCCTGATTTGTTGACAACTGGCTTGCTATTTAAAGGAAGTCAGTAATAATTTATTATTTGATGAAAATGTTCATGATTAGCCACTTTTTCTTTTTTTTTCTTTCAGAAAGCTCAACTTTATGTGTCTAACATGGTTAAAATAACATATATAATCAAATTAATTGTGGAGTTTTATATGGTTAGACTGAAGAAGTTTTCATTTTCCAAAACAATGAGATTGGAAATCATCTTGCCAAATGCAGGGTTACAGGACAAGGCACTTTCAGAGATGCACATTCTTCTAAACAGTGTATTTCTCAGCACTGACAGTAAATGGAGACAGGGGTGACTAGCTCAGACTGAGAGATTTCTATGGTCTAAAATGAAAAAAGTAAGTTGAGGTGAATGCACAAAAGATTGTGGGATATCTTTCTTTTTATTTGTATAGAAGGTGAGGTTAGACAGCACTGTAAGGGCTTAATTATAGGATTGTTAGATAGAATATAAATTGTTTGTTTTATTAAGCCTAAAATATTAATAAATCATGCTATTTTATATTCAGAATACTATTTTCAAACTTTTGTTGCACATCTTAGTACTTGTTAGTCATATTAAAGGTAGGTTTCATGTCCATTTGCCTTTGAATTTCTTTACCAGTTTTATAATCACATTTTATTAATCATGTAAATACATTTTCTTTCTGTTCTCAGTGAATAAAATACACAAATACAGTTTGTAAAACAGAGGGTAATAGAAGAGCTGGAACTTACTATACCAAAATATTCTCAGATTTGTTAAAAAAGTAAAATAATATATTTTTCTGTCTCATTTGCAGCTGAAAGCTCTCATAACAGTGATTAGAAAAATATCTAAGATAGTTTATTTTGCTGTTGAGTTTTTCCATCTCATACTAATAGTATTTGAAAACTCTACATAGAATATTTTTATGTTTCTAAGTATATTGTATGGATATTTAAAGTTTTTTAGAAGTTTTATTTAACAGTAGCAGAAATTCTGTGCAATATTATAACATCCTATCCCTCTAAACAAGTTATATGTCAAGAGTTTGATAGGAAAAGGACTGTGTTTAACACACATGCTTAATAGGAATCAAATTCAGTATTATGAATGGACAGATACTTACTTGCAAGTCAAATACCCAGTTACAGAAAAATGTGACACCCAGCAGTTTAAAGTAATTGATGGATTTGAAAATTCATGATACTGTTGGATATTTGTGTCAATTTTGTCGTATTTGTTAAAACCACATCACAAGGCTCTTAACTGGGACTCAAAATCTCATTGAGCTAAGCACTGTATGAATGTGTGAAGAGGATTAATCACAGAATTATAGAATGGTTTGGGCTGGGAGGGACATTAAACATCATTGAGTTGCAAACCCCTGCCACACCTTCCACTAGACCATGTTGCTCAAATCCCTGCCCAACCTGGCCTTGAACACTGCCAGTGATGGGGCAGCCACAGCTTCTCTGGACAACCTGTTTCACTAACAGGAAAGAACTCCTTCCTAATACCAGATCTAAATCTCCCCTTTTTCAGTCTTACCTCAGGGCAGATGTGTGCTTTACTGGTGCACATGTCATTAGCTTAAACTGCCACAAAGATTACCTAGAAGTAACATAGAAGATAAATAGAAGAAGGCTGAATTACTGTAGGCCCCAGAGAACAGGACTGAAGAAATACATCCCTTAAAGTGGGATCCTAAAAGGATGACAAGAAGTAGAAGGTAACTGGGGAAAGGATAAAGTTATGACTGCTAAAGGAAGCTGTGGTTTAGAGGATACACCACTTACCATATCCAAAGCAGCTAAATAAGCCAGGACAAGTAGGCTACAAGTGTACCCATTAATTTTAATCTTGAGGTTGCCTTTATGCATCTTGGTAAACTTGACTGAGAGTTGTAGAGGTGGCAGCTGTTAAACTGAAAGAAATTTCTGACACATTTAGTTTTGCTGCTAATGGGCTGTACTGATGTGAATAAGGCTTACTAAGTACACAGCCATAACTGTTCTTATGTATATGTGTTATATAAATATCACATTGTATAATAGCTGTAAGACAATCCAGAGCATTTCTGGGGGATTATTGTACATCTTGGGTAGTTAAGTCACCCAGTCTTTTGGCTTTATGCCTTAAAATGCTACCAGAGACATGTTATAATCGTCCAGAAATGCACTGCCTGTTGCGAATTACAATTTAAACCAAAATACTCGGTACCCAAAATATACAATTTAACCAGGTAATGTGATGTGTGTGTTTAAAAAAATGATAACCTAAATATGATGTTCAGTATGCTCTTCACTCAAGCTGAAGATCAGAACAGCTCCAGAATGTCCTTGCTAGTTTTCAATGTCATTTGTTTCTGCGTTTAATGATCTCATTATCATCATCTTTGACCTTTCTTTCTTTTCCCTTCTTTTTGGCTTTGGCTATTTGGGCTTTGCGTTTGATCTCTGCAGTGCCACATATGCTCTGAGACACTCAAATATGGGATGTAATTATAGCAATAAAGTGTGAAGAGTGTCACAAATAGCATTCAAGACCAAACAGAGAAAATGGATGGAAGAATCATGACTAAAACTCTAGTTCAACCACTATAATGTTTCTCTTAAGTTACACTTCCCAGGAAGAGGTTTTCCTATAACACAACTATATCTGGTTTAAGTCTCCATATAAATACCTGTATTGAACTGTCTCAGTGATAAGACTAAGTGTCATTGTTTTTTTATTTTCCTGTCTTCTCTTACATGAGAGATGAAATAGGAGATCCCTATTTACCTTCTTTCTGCCTTTTGCTGCTACTCATCCACTCTAAACTCTGCCATCCTGTTCTGTTCTCTCTCATCCTGTTGAACAGATTTCTCAGCATAATGTTTTATTTATCCTGTCTTTATTGGCCCTATGATAGTTTGCTCTGAATGAAGCAGAGCATTCACCACTAGATAGGGTTAAGGAGTTGCCGGCAGCCAGGCACACCTTATGTTGTTTCTTTTCTCCCAACTGCCTTGTTTTTGTCAGATAAAATTGCAAGCAAAAAGCAAATTACAGTGTTTTCCAATATTAACTGTAATATTATGTCTTCTTCCTTGTAGGCAATTTAGCTTAAGCTGGCAGGCTGTCCATTCCAATGTGCAAGGACACTGCTTTTCTGGGAAGCTATGTCAGATAAAGCAGTTAGCTTTTCTGAAAGTGAAGGTTATTTTTTTTTTCCTCTCATTAGTGGAACAAGACCTTATCAGCATATAAACACAGCCTGCATGGCTACACAAAGATACCTGTTTTGCCTCATATTCGACTTCCTCAACAGAGCGTATTTCTCTTGTGGATATTAAAATAATAGCTTTTAAGTTAGAAAGTATGCTTGCGTACATTGCAATTATTAGCTACTCAATTAGGACACTTCCAGCTATCTGGGTTGAGGTTTTCAGAGGAGCCTAGGGAGTTGACTGCATAAAGCTATGTCTGTACTAGGAGATTATGTCTCTGACACAGCATGGAATGGCCCACATCCATATTACTCGATTTTCTTTTCCTCTAAAATAGGGTGGCCGTCTCCAAACCGCCTCCTGAGAATGGTTTCTGGTCCCCACATACCTCTGAGCTGTGATCCAGCACTGGGGAATGGTAGTTGCCCTGTGCCAAAAACATTCCTGGGGTTAGTTGAACAATTTAAGTGCAAAGGGGTTTTTAGACAGTCCGGGAATATTCCCTGAGACTGTTTTATCTTGAGGTCAAGTCTTAGCACTGTTGGCTGCTCTGAAGCTGAAGTCTTAAACCCTAGGTCTTAAACCCAGAGCAGCCACATGCGCAGTCTTCATGGTGTTACCACATGCTGTTTGACCTATGGAAAAGGTGCCTTGCCTTCAGTAACTTTATGTGGTCAATTCCGTAAGTCATTCTTAACTGTTAAAGTATAGAAAATGCAGTCATCTTTAAGAACTGCACAAGTCTCATGTTAAATCCCCTTCAACAGCATTCAGTAGCTGATGCAACTTTTGTATGATTGCTTATTAACAATAGTAATAACAAAAAGAATGTCATAGCCTCTCATGTCATTGGCTTCAGCATTATAATAAGCTTGCCGTATCTTACTGCACTCTGGAGATACCACTACTGCTCAGCTCGGGATTGTGTGAACTACAGATGTTGATGATGATGTTCTTTGTTAACTTACTCCCCCCCCCCCCCCCCCCCCTTTTGCACTCCTGTAAGACTAAGAATATCTTTTATCTGCTTTAATACCATTGGGACAGTGTCAAACCATGCTTTGAGATCCTCTAATCAAATACTGTGTAGTTGCAACTGGTATTATGTACCCTGATGTGGTCTGTACATTTGGTATATGTTCTTCATGGTCAAAGACCTGCTCCAAAGCTTCTGTTGTTTATTGATTCAGGCACTGGATATCTGTTGTGTAGACTGGTAATGTTTTCACACAATTCTTCTGTGTTTTGTATACATATAATGAAGTCATAGCACTTGCTGTGTGACATCAAAGAATAAGTGTAATCTAGCAAACAATGATCACATTGTCCATGTAAGCAGGGAAAAGAGAACGCAAGTTATAAAGCAGACCCATTTTTATTTACACAGCAATGTTTTAATAACCAGCAGATTTTGAGGAAAGGGCTGGAAAAATAGTAAAAGGGTAAATGTTTCGATGTGATTTTTTTCAATAAGTACAAAAGTTCATTTCTACCTATTGAAATAAAAAATACTCTTGAATTTCAAGCAGGATCCTGAGAGAGCTATTGGCATTCCCAATCAATGCTTCTCGGGATATTTTCTTTTGATTTTATAAACCCCGTCCCCCCCAATCCTTCTATGGTACTATTAATGCTAACCTCCTTGGCTGCACACTTGGAACAGCCCACTGCGATAGCTTTACTACAAAGGGCTTCTGTGTATTCCAGGAGTCAGGATATAGCACTCTTCTGACAGAAAATGCCCTGTAATGAAGGTGAAGCTTAGACATTATTTATTCCAAATACATGATCTTTCCATCTGCAAGTTTATAGAGGCTGAGAAATTGTTGAATTTGGAGATTTGCAAATACAAATTACAAGCTCAACTCTGAAAATATTCCCTCTTGGAAAACAAGTCCTATTCCCCCTTGCAAGCATTATCCTTATTCAGCATAAGATCTGTACAGAAGGTATGTCTAAGATGGGCAGCTTTGCTCATAAAGACACAGCACCACCCTCTCCTGGAACGAAGCAACTAAAACATTTTGATCCCGTGCTCGGATACCTGGTGAGAACAGACTGTCACTTGTGTTAAATTACATGGACTATTTTTTGTGTCTCTTACCTAGGTCCACTTTTTAGGCTGCAGCAGGTTAAAGTTATAGCTGTGCAAACTTTGAGAAGCCTAAATCCAAATTAAGGCTGGCTCGCTTCCAGAAATGGCTGGAGCTGGCAAATTTAAATCATTTTCAAGTTGGAGCTGTTTTTTTCTGGGTTTTATGTCATCACTTATGAGTTAAAACTGAGGAAAAACCTGGTAGTAGCCGATTTAAGCTCTTTTTGCCTCCTGCCCTGGTCTAGAATCTTTTCTCCGTATGTGTGCCTTGTTTGTTGAGAACTTACCTCTGATGGGATTACACAGTGTGTCGACTCTCTGGAATTGCCCATCTAATAAAGCATGGGATTTTAAAGATTTTCTTTTAAAGCTTTATAGAACATTAATTGCTGAAGTATCTAGAAGAAAGTGGTTCATAAAACGTTTTCTGTAAAGTAAGTTATTTTTCCACTTTATGTTTTTATGCAAGGCATACATTAATTGATAATTTTAAAACTGCCTGGCATTACCACCACATTTTGTGGTGTCATGCTTCTGGATTAAGATCAGTAATAAAAGTTTCTTAGCACTTATTTTTTCTGAATTATTCCTGTAGTAGAGGGATAATTTATATACATAATAGATTTACAGGTGAAATCACTCTGAAGCCCCAAATCAATTTATGTGGATGATTATTACGAACTGATCTGAGAGACTCTGGAAAAGGAAGCCATGATCTGACGAAGGGAGCCATGGGAATACTTCAGTAAAATACAGGTGCCTGGTTAGGATCTGACCTTTTGAAGAGCTGTCCAAACATTTACTCACTCTCACAACACCCTCATGAAGTAGAGGATAAATATTATCTCAATTTTATGGAACAAGAAGGTGAGCACCGAGAGACTCTGGATTAAAACTCAGGAATTTGTGGCATGCAGTTGCTTGCTTAGTCCATTAAACCATGGTATTTGGTTTATCAATAGTCCTGTGCTTTATAGACTAGACAAAACCTTTAAAATACCAATTAGTTTAGGTAGGCAGTAGTTCAGTTCTCTTTGCACAAAACAGAGATGAAGCCATTTCATATCATCATAGCCAAACTCTGTGAATTTGTTCCATATTTGTCTTAAAGTGAGGATTGCTCTTGAAAGTGGCAGTTTATGAAGCAAATCCCTTCTTCTGGAGGAAGGGGAGCTTGGAAAAAGAGATGGTATTTCCATGTTAAACGAAGTAGATCATCACTTTAGCCTTAATTTACCAAAGCACATCACTAGGGAAGCAATGTTGTATGTGTAATTATCTTGGTGAACAGTTTTATAGTGTTTGCATACCATGAGTTTACATTTGGTTTATGCAGGATAGAATTTATAAAGTATTTCTATAATTTATTCCAAGTCCTTCTGGTGCTGTCACCCATCAGTTAAAACAAGGCTGAAAAGCACTGTAGAAATGACAAAGGCTACCACCATCATCTCTTCCAAACTGCAGTGGAACTGAAATGATACAGGACAACAGGGCAAATGTTGAGAACTGGAAAAATAGAAAAACAGAGCAGCATGAAATGTCAAACCACATTTTTAAGGCACTTTTTACTATATTTCCATAAATGCATGAGGGAATTATGTTGCAAATACTTGAAACTGTTTATTTTCATTTTTGGCTTGATTTTCTAGCATTGAAAAAACCATGTCTAATGGTCTTGAGCATTCTTAAAGAAAAAAATTATATTTTACATAATGGTTTGCATGTGTGAGTTCCCTCTGGCAGGAGCACTGTAATTAGCCTGTCGTCTCTGAGAGAAGAGACTATCTGTCTTAAAGATGCAACAGTGAGTCTTGGCTGCTAGAGCTAGGAGCAGAACATTGTGATTTTGTCAAAAGATAAACATTATCCCTTTTCACTTATTCATCTTTCTCCTCTTCCTGCTTCTTTGGCTCAAAGCTAGCCTGGAGAAGCGAAGGACAGCTGAGTACAAACAGTTTTCTTCCTTCCTCATTCAGCAAGCCATGGCGAAAGATCTTGGCTTCTTGACATCAATAACTTTGCTTCAACTCAACTTCGAACTATTTGGGCAGTCTTTCAAAAATAAAAAGGTACAATAAAAGGGGACTAAACTTGCTGGTTTACTCACAAAGTAGCAGATTCATCTAAGGCACACTTTCCTTTGGGATTGTCCGTATACAGCACGGGAGAATCACAGAATCCAACTTTCAACCTAGCACTGCCAAGTGCACCACTGAACTGTGTCCCTGAGCATCACATCTACACTTCTTTTAAATACCCCCAGGGATGGTGACTCCACCACTTGCCTGGGCAGCCTCTTCCAGTGCTTGACGTCCCTTTCGGTTAAGAAATTTTCCCTAATATCCAGTCTAAACCTCTTGTCCTCTCACTTCTTACTGGGAAGAAGAGACCAACTCCCACCTCACTACAACCTCCTTTCAGGTAATGTAGAGAGTAATAAGGTCCCCCCTGAGCCTTCTTTTCTCCAGGCTAAACACCCTCAGTTTCCTCAGCTGTTCCTCATAAGACTTGTGCTCTGGACCCTTCACCACCAAGTCAAGGATGTGGAATATTACTCCTTTGCACAACTTTACTGTAGCTATTAAAAGACAATCAACCAGAATAGGGCAATGGCAGACCGTGTTGTGTGTTTCAGTCTTTTGTGGTCTTGTTACTGAAGGAGAGTAATTTTGGTAGAAAGGCTTTGCTGCTTTTGGGTAGCCATGTGTCTCCTTGATCAGTGGAGGGGGAAGGAGAGAAGGAAAACTCACAACCACCACAGAGACAAAATAGTGTAACTGGTTTGAGCTGGCATAGCAGTGTTGGTGTGTGTTAACTCTTAGTATTATCATGCCTGAGGTTTCATTTCCAGTATCAACAATGAATGCTGTAATACAGGAGATGATCACATATGGCATCTTTCCAGGCCCAACTGGTTACATTAGCAGGGAGTGGGTAAGAAGGTGAGGTTTCCAGTGGGAACAGGAGTATATTGCATTTCATTTTGAAGACTGTCATGTACATGTGCCAGTCCATCAGAGAATGTATTGATATGCTGGTGAAAACTGCAGTGACAAGGACATTTCTTCACAGATAATGGTATATGTACCAGGTTCCTTGAATGTACCCATTGTCAAATTCTTTAATTTGTGCCATATCTGTTTATTTTGGAGCTTGCTTTGTGATCCTTTTGTTGTTGCTGTCCTTCTACCCCTCTTCTCTCCGTATGTTGTGTAATTTGTCAAAACAGTATAATTTTCTTTTCTTATTCCATACAACCTTTCCCTCTCCACCCCTCTACTTTCCTGGTACTCTCCTTTGCCAAATAGTCAAAGATTTTCTCAATTCTCAGTTCCTATGTAAGCTATAATTTTATTCTATTATGAGTGAGCGTTGCTTCTGCAGGCCTGGAACTGATTACTGTTTGCGTATATCCAGCATCACCAGCCAAAGAGTCAAAGACCAAAGTGACTTCTCGGAACCTTACAAGGTTTTCAAAATCACCTTGTTACTCTTCTCAGATTCCCCCTTTTGTTAGGAATTTCTTTTTTCTTTTGTGCATCTAGAATTCAGGGACCAGCTTTATCTTTCAAACAATTCTCGTAGGTATTGGTTACCTTCTCAAACAGTCCAACACCTAAAATCTAATTTTGAATCAGCATCTATTTCCAGCCTTGGACATCCCAAGAAGTCATTGATTAGATCAGCATGAACCCTGTCTGCTCTTTTCTGCAGTGTATTTCAGACTTTTGGATTGACAGATCTTTGCTGGGAGGCTAAAAGCAAAGCTTTTGTGTGTTTTGTGTTGGTACTTGGCCCTGGTTGGAACAAATGTTTTCATTGTTTTTGTAAAGTTTCAGTACTTCAGTTCTTCATCCCAGAAAGGAAAATTAGCAAAAAATAAATAAAAAATAAATAAATCCCTTGGAAAAGTGAAAACATTAGAAGCAAAAAGAGGAGGGTATTTTTTTTTTTTAATTAAAACACGAGAGAGAGGTTTGTGCTCTTCTGAAAGTGCATGCTGAAATTTCTACCATTTTTCTCTTTATAAAAGGCATATGCCCCTATAGTGTTCTGAAAAGATGGGATAATTAGGAACTGTGATACAGAAGAGGTCATACTGGCCAATCTGATAGCTCTCCTGCCTTTCAACTCCTGGAAATAAATATGATTCAGGAACAGGAAATATGATTTGAAAGGTAGAGGAAACTGTTGAACTAAGACTGAAATAGTTCTTACTTCTGCTTTGTCAGTCACTTCCCTAAAGATCTCTGCAATAAATCTTGGTTTGCCATGATCACTCATTCATTAACCTTTATATTCTCCAGGAAGTTTCCTTAACAAAAACAAAAATATTTTGAAGTGACCACTGACCTAGACATCTTCCTGCTGCTCTTTGCTCATTTCTTGGTAGTTTTTGTCTCATGCAGAAAACATTACTTCTGATAATGGCATTGCTGGTCTGGCAGCCACAAAAAAACCCAACTTTCTTAAGTGGTCTCATGTGGAACTGCACGTCTCATTCTAAGTCTCCTTTAGCATAAAATGCTTAATTGACCTATATCTCTAGACTCAATAAATGGATGCAAGTTCTGAGGGTGTATTCCTATTCTTCTTCCCTTGGACAGTATGTTGAAGGTCATTGACAGGAAACAATTAAACCAACTATCCTGATTGTCTCTAAAGTTTTGTGGAATAGTCATTTCTGCATTTTGAATTCTGGTACTTGCTAGGTCAGATTTGTTGCCTTTTTTCCATTTCAGTGTCTCTCCTTATCTTCTCCTGGCAGTTCTCCTTGAAGCCCTTTGTCTCTGACTTGGTCTTTTCAGGATGAGCCAGAATAACAATATTTATTTCCTAAACATAAGGATACCACTGAAAAAAAGAACTCTATTTGCTGTATTGCCTTTGATCACTGCCATTGTTCTTTAGATTATGGATTAATACCCATCTATTGTTCAACTAAATTAATTCCTGCAATTCCTGTTCTCCTGAGGTGATTTGCTAAATCCTGATTTTCTATTCTCTGCTGCTGCTGGCACAAGGTTCCTAAAAGTCAGGGGAAATTAGGCTGTGACTGCTTTGCAAGTGATACAAATAGGAGCAGATGTGTACAAGACAAATGGTTGGTGCCGACCCAACATGCACATGATGAGCATTGCAGTGGGGTTTACTTTCACTCTAGCACTTGGTCTAATCTGACCCCATTGACTGAATGCCTGTTAGTGGTTGGAGTGCATCTTTTGATTTGGTTTTATCCAAAAAGAGTCCAGTTGTGTGCTTTGCATTCACGCCATGGTGCAAACTGATGTGTAGTAAGTGGGGATGAATAGGAGATTTGTTTCAAAACCACACCCCTGATCCAAACTATAGTGCTTCCATGGGTGTATCCTTTTGTACCTGACTCAGACATCTCAGTAAATCCAATAAAGGGCTTATCTGGATCAGCTGGTGCTTAAATATTTCTGTGCATGTGGCCAGAAGGCTTCTTAACATCCCAATCGGACATGCTATTTTCACATTAATGTTACCATTATTGTGGAGACAGTCATAATTGCTGTTCTTCTAACTTGTGTTTATGTAGAAAAGTAATACCAAGGAAATTCGAGTTAGAAATAAGGCACAAGGAGATTAACAGTGGAGCAAGCTACCAAGTGAAGTTCTGCATTGTCTAATTCTTGGTGTCTCCAAGTGGAGGTCAGATGAATTTCTGGAAAACAGGCTTTTGTTAAAGTGGTTACTGACCCAAAATAGGGGCAACTGGCTGAAATTCTGTGGTCTGTGGTATAAGGAGGTCAGACTAGATGATCTAATTTTCCCTTCTGGCCTTAAACTGTATGAGTGTGAGCAATTCCCCTGATCACGGGACACTTCTGTCCATTGAAAACTGCAGAATCAAGCTGCCAGTTACCAGTAGAGAACATTTGCTATTCTGCCATCAAATTAAGAAATTAATTTTAAGATATCACATTGTATCCTGGTTTATGATGCAAAGAGCTTTGTGTAAGCAGGGAAAAAAAGTCCCACCACCTAGGGCATGGTTTAGATTAGGGCAACTCTGTATTGTAAACTTAGCCTTTGTTATTGCTTATCACAATTCAAATTCAAAATCAGAGCTAGAAGAGGACTTTCTTTTAGAGTTTCAGTGTCAGGAAGGTTAACGGGTTATTGACAGCTTTAGGAATGAAATGTCAGGGAGGAAATTAGAGCAAACATGCATCATGAGCCAGCACACAGCATGGCTGGTTTTAATAGACAGTGCAGATCTTCTGTAGTAACGCCTCCATTAATAGTGCAGTTATCACTGTTTCCAGATGGTGTGATCATAAACACACAGAGCTTTTGCAGGGACCTATAATTTATCCTGATCCTTTCCTCCTCTGGATTCACCCAGAAGGAAAGCAAGTGGTACCACAGCCCACCCCAACTGATTTGGGTTTTTTTGCCAGGAAGTGTGTGGTGGGGGCAGGATTACATGTGGGGGTCCGTGGAGCCCACCAACAGAGACTGCTCTGAGTCTTCAGTGAACAAGCACATCCACTGCTGTTCTTAGCTGCTTCCTTCTCATTTATGGTTTCACTTGTACTGGGCTGTTCCATGCCCCCTATTAGAAGGCAGGTTGCAGGTCCTTTGCAGCCATTTTTGACCCTCAATCTGACTCTTTGTTTCTTCTTTTTTTTTCTTTAAATCAACATCTTGTTAACTGAGAACCCATCCGTTCTCAATGAGTTTCACTCAACCACTGCAAAATCATCATTACAGGTAAAAACTTGGACAATTAGGAAAAGGAGGTATTTTTAACTGTATTCTTGACAAAGTGTGTTCCTTGATAAATTGTTAAACTGCTGTAGTCTTCACAGTGAGTATGGGTTTGTTCACATTTGAGAAGCAGAAAAATAAAGTGTCTCCTAAAGAAGAAATCTGCAGAAAAAAGATGTTTTTCTCTTCCTATCTGCTAATATAATGATGCAGCACTGTGAAAAAACGTCTCAAAATATACTGAAATGATATAATGTTCTTTTCAGAAATCTCAGATCTTAATGTTTCTAGGAATTAGGAGACATAGATGGCAATTTTAAAAAAATTTCCTAGTAGATGCATTAAGAAATTTTACACTTCTCAGTTTAGATCCCTGGGTTGCCTAAAAAGCATGTACATGAAAAAATAAAAGGTATCCACTTTTGGCCTTTGATTGTACAAAAAGGAACAACATACATTACTAGTGTATTTTTTTGCTGTGTCTGTCTTACACATTTGGTAGGAAGGAGTGGGAAAAGAAAGAAAGATCCAGCTTCTTCTAAGCTCTGTTTGGTTTTGAGCTGTTTGGGTATTTCAAAAAGCCAACTGTGGAGCCTTAAATCTTGCTTTCATCAAGAAGATGGCAATTCAAAATAGCTGAATTTTGGTTAGTATAGCAGCAGGTCTCTTCATATCTCATTTCTTGGTATTTGTAAGTAAACACGCATGATTTATAGAATATTTTATTTCAGTTATTTTGACTTTGCTTTTCACCTCTTTGACCTAGAAAAAGTAGAGTGCTTTAATAACCAGTGTCCTTATTAGAAACATTATGTGGCTCTTTTTGGAAAGGCAAGTTGAATATGTGGCAAAGTGTAAGGAATTTTGATGTAATTTGTTTAGAGAGGCTGTTGCTTGACAAACCTTTTCTGAACAGGCTACATGGTAACTGAGAAATTGGAAGTCTTGAGGCTGGACTGGATCATGGACAATACATGCTTTCACTTCTGTTGCCTGCTCAAATCCAATCTGTCAAAGATTGAAAGTTGTTCCCTTTTCATACTGGGCAAGTGGCCTGTGAGTAATTAGTTGGTTGACTCTGCCTGGTTCCTGATTAAAATTTGCCCACAAGACACAAACACCACCCCATTTGGCACCTTGTCTGGTCACTTCAAAAGCCAAAGCTGAATCAGCAACTGTCTTTGCTGTCTCCTTTTCCAGACTAGGACCGAGATGTTTTATTGTGTAGTGTGGAAATGCTTATGTTTTGTTGTCCTGGTTTTGTTCTCTGTAACGCCTGTCATGAGTACTACATGTAACATAGCAAGAAAGGGTTGTTTCCTGGGGGTGGATGAATTTAATCCCTGTGCAGAGTGCCAGGATCAGTGGTTCACTCCATCAACAGCTCTCCTCATGGAATAAATATTGCCCCAAAACACACTCCGCTTCACACTATCTCTGCATTTGCTAAGAGCTATGTGAGACTTTATCATGCATTTTGAGTTGGCTCATGCCCAGCTAAAGACAAAAGGAGGAAATATTACCACAATTAAGTGACACCACATTATCAAGAAAAAATAGAAGCTTGCTAGAAATGATAGCTTGTGAGTTTGTCCAGTCTTAGAGTAAGGCAAACCTATGGGCCACCATTTCTGGGGCAGCACCTGAGCCTTTCACAATGGGAATATTTCCACAAACGTAAATCAAGCAATTTCTTCAATGGACTAGGCATAAGTATGCTTCTCTCTGGCATGAAGGTGGCATGTGCCTTTTTTCCCTCTCTTTCTCCTGCTTTCTTTTCCTTAAGCTTAACTGAGGAATTACAGCCACACACAAAAAAAAAAAAAAAAAAAAAAATGAAAATTGCATGCTTCACTTACTTACATTTATATTTCATATCCAAGGCTGAACTTAAGCTTGTGGGAAATGTGAAAACTCCCTCAAGCTTTTGAGGGCTCTGGTCCCTGAATGCCAATAGCTGGATACTCCAAATTGGTGTTTATGATCCTACTACTCCTATACACAAACACTGAACTTCTCCTGTATGCCCAGTTCCCCTTTTAGTATTGCCAAAACTCTCTGTCCTATAACTCTCATAAGCAGTAGATCCAGTTTTTCTCTAGTTTCTGCAATGTCTGCTAATACAGCTGTAGAGCTAAAAGCTGGTTGGGAGAGAATGAAGTAGGTTTGGGATGGAATTATATCAAGACAGAGAAGACCTTCACCTCTTTACAGAGGAGATCATTTCAGCAAGAGGCAAAGACCTGAAGAAATAAGTTTGGAAAGAAAAGCAGCAGAGAGAGAGGTGGCATATGTAAGAAGGGAGGGTGGGCTGGGAAGCGGGCTGGGAAGCAGGCTGGGTAAACTGAACTGAGGGGCAAAGAGCTAAATAGAAGGAAAGAATTAAGGTTAAAATAAATAGAGTTGGTGTTAAAGTAGAAAAAAAATGTTGTCATGAGGAACAGGAAAAGGTGAATAAGAAAATATATTGAAAGAAGAAAAGTTTTCGGGTTATTGGGGAATATCTTGTAGGTTCCAAGAAACAAGTCAAAGGTGGTGCACATTTTAGAAAACTGAGAAAGAAATAATACTGAAAAAGCAAAGAAGAAAGAAGAAAAAATTAATTAGCTGTTATTTAAGGTCTACTTAAAGTTTTAGACATATAGCTCCTGGTAAAATGACCAGGAGTGAAATAGCTAAGATCATTAGTTGGCTTTCAAAATCTCAGCATTACAGTTCATATTGTAGAAATATTAGAGATTATATTATTATATTTTTTTTCCTTTTTTTTTACACAAATTTAATGTTTGTTTGGGTTCTTTTTTATTTTGAAGTTTACTGCTTGTGAGATAAGATAATTATGTGTTTTGGGAAGGGAGTGGTTGATGTGAGGAAATGCCTCCGCTACAGATTGAACTCTTAGAAAGTCACACCTGCATTCATGCTGGCATCCAAATACCATTAGCATCCAAAAAAACTAGCGGGATTTATGAAAGGACAAAGCATCCTGAGTACACCTAGGGTGATGAACTCACTTGAACCAGACTGTAAGCATGACAAAATGGCGCTTTGGAGCTGTAAGATCTTTGAAGGTGCAATTCCCATTACAGGTACTGAACATCTAGAAATACAACTCTGCTCTTTTAAAATTCTAGCTGTGTCTCTAAGTCCTTTTTACTTGTAGCTGTTATTACCTATTAATAAGAGCAACACAAAATATGAGGCAACAGATCAATTCTTCACCCAAAGGCTATCAGTTATAAAGGCGTACCTGTGATGCTGTACATATGACTATCTACCGATGTCTAAAAAAATAAGTCTTAGCCCCTCTGAGGTGCCTCAGATTCTTCTGCTCTTAAAACCATGATTTTGTGTGAGAGAGGGTTTTCCTTCCCACCCGTAAGGATTAATGGGAGAAGGTGTTGAACCCACCATCTGATGCAGCATGAAAATCTGCAGTAATCTGTACTGATTTAATCTATTTTTTAGCTTTTCACCATGTTAGCATCTGAAGCCTGGTATGCCTTCTTTTGACCATGTAGACCAGGGTATTTGTACAGTACCCTAGTAAAACGAAGAGCTAAAGAGTCAAAATCCTCACTATAAATGGGCTACAATGCTGCATATTCCTGCCCTATACAATGAAAATCATCTTGTTCATTTACAGTACGTGCTGATGGAGGCTTCTGTGCAGTATCATTTACAGCCGTGTTGTCTTTGTAGATGCCTTCCACGATGTGAGAACATTGATGAGTGGAGGGGGAAGGGGACGACCTTTCATTTGCCATATGGAAAACATCTGTAACAGGCAACATAGCTCTCTAAAGAAATGTGTTGCTGTTTCTTCAAAGTGTTACAGAGACAAAAGGTATCAACTTGAATTTTTACCAGGGCTGACTGTCCCAGCCTCTAGAGCCATTTACCGTAATACCAAAGTATTCTTTTACACGAGACAGGCAGTAATGTTTTTCACTGTCTCACACAAAAAGAATGTAACATCAACTGGAAAAGTATAGTGTAGTCAAAGTGCTCCAAAAATAAAACAAAAGGAACAATATCACAACCTTTTATTGTGGCCCCTTAACTCTAGTCCTCTGAGAACAGTGCTGATTGATGTCAGTGATGCAACCTAAAAATTAATGCTAATTACCCAAAACAAAATGCACAAAAGCGACGTTAAGGGTCTGATTTCAGTCCAAAACAGCCAGGAAATTCAGAGCTACTGGACAGCCAAAAACCTGGATTTGACATTCCCATTTTACCAACATCCATTCTGCTGGGGTGAAAAAGGAGAAACAAATTAAAAGGGAGTTACACCATTACAATAAATAATGTGACTGAGACAACACGCTTTCTTTTTGCTGAGGTCCAGACCCACTGGGTCCCATTAGCTTTAAGACGAGGAACTCCAAAGTGTTCTAGGTTTGGAGCTCAGTAACTCCTCCACCACCTTTCTGCTCTTTTGTAACATGAATTCTTTTATTACTTTAGTAACAATAACCTTTTTAATTACTGTAAATGAAGAGTTAGATATGAGACCTAATTTACAGTAATTATTTGCTGTTCTTGTATTTCCGCCATCGGAAGTGGGGGTGTTGCTATCAGCATGATTAGCACATGTTATGTATTTGGTGCAATAATTGCACAATCAAACAGGATCAACCCTGCACTCTTTGATAAATGAACATGCAGTAATCGAGATGTTCTGGTGTCAGCATGCACACAAATCAAAATGCTCTAACATCAAAGAAGTACTCATGAAAAAACTTTCATACAGGATTTGAATATTCCTCAATGTTATTAAAAAAATATGGGCTGCGATATCATGAAAAGCCCTTGGTGGAGTTACAAGTGGGTAATCCATCTCCCTATTCGTAAGCCCCTATTTAATGACTGAACAATGGCAATCAGCCAGAAGAATCTCAGGGCTTGCCCGGCTTGTTTTCAGACAAGTATCAGTTTTATAAATGTGCATATAAATGTATGTCTTCTGTAAAATTGGATACAAAAGGAAAAATATGAGATGTGATCATGAAGAAGAGAGAGCTTAATGTGATAAGTCAGTCCACTGACCTACCAATGTTAATGGCATTGGTCTGTATTAGCATTTCAAAATCAGCTTCATTTAAGTAAAGTGTGCCATAGCAAGTACTGTGCAGAAGTGGGCCTGTGGAGAGGGAGTGTAGTATGAAAGTTCAGAGTCCACCTAGTTATTTCATTTTATTCACAAAATAAATATTATTGCCCCCTTGAAACACTAACCAATGAGAAGCAGCCAAAAGGAATATTTAGTCAAGTCTAGGAAGGACATTTTTGAATTCTGCCATTCTCAGTAACCATTCGGTGTCTCTAGGATGACACGTTTTGCCAAGATGATAGGCAAATAAGAAATAGACAGACAGAGAAACATTTGGAAAGATTACAGATAACTTAAGCCACACTTTGGAGAGACTAAAAGTCTACCTTGACTTGTGAACCAGCTTTTCTGACATATGAATGTGGGCATAATGTTATTTTAAAAGTATAAGTAAAATAAAGTCCTTAGGATCCCAAGTTTCTTGGTATATCCTTGCAGCTCATAACTAGCCAGAAGCTCTTTGGAGGTCCAGATACGTGAAGGAGTCTTTCTGTCCTGCAGGTGGCTGCTGGGAAGGGACCCAGCTCCTGGGGCAGCATTACCAGTCCCTGCAGCGTGCGTGGTGATTAGGAGGGACCTGTGCTTTTTACATGTCCCCCCTTGCACATTTACAGATGAAGCCACCCACAGTTGAGCTCTTCATATGCTCGACATGTTTCGGCATTGAGGTCCTGATTGCAGGCTGTCAGGAGATAGTGAGCAGGGCCACTACCACACAGACCAAGTCAGGCGATCTGGTATTGTTCACAGATGACCAGATCATTCCTGTTACCAGGTTTTTTCCTTCTCTTACTCGCTTTGCATATATCGAAGAAATCTCTTCTCCGTACTGCTTTCTTTCTGCATCTAGATCTGACTTGAATGGGATAAATGAGACATTACTTTGATGGGGCTGGCCAATACTGAGATGGGTTGTTACTTAAGGGAGGAGCATCTTACTGTCATTACAATTAAAGTGTTAATTGTTCAAAGGAATTAACTGCTCTGCTTTATATATTTTATGGGCATATTGCACTCTTTGAACATGGAGTAGGACATCCGACATGTAATTAAAGAATAACCTTTAATTGCCTAAGTTATATATGCTTCCTGTCATCAAACAATTGTATCAATATATTCCTGGATTAAAGTTCAAATTAGGGATGAAGCTTTGTTTTAGTAGTATAAGGACATTTGGCTTTCATACTTAATGGACTATTTTTTGTTTGGATTTGATCCTGGTCTTCAGAATTTCAGGAGGGACCAGAAAATGTATTTTGATTCAGGGCTATTTCTAATATAAATGTCATAAACCCTCATAGTGTGTAATAATTTATTCGTCTGCTACAGTATTGTTTTAACTGCTTAAACTGCCTCAGCACTTGGATTTTTTCTCCAGCATGTTGCACAAATACATGTGAAAGATCGATTGGATGCCATTCTGCAGCCTAATCCTACATAATTTATTCAGTTTTACCTGAGAGAAAGGTCCAAATGTATGTTCTTCTGGTTTTAATCAGTCCAACTACAATTGACTCAACTTTTGCCTGAATAAGGAGTGAGTAAAAACTGAATGAGAGCCTCAAGATTTGGCTCTTATTCATTAACCTCAGGGCAGACTTCATTTTGTATGATTTTTAAGCTATTAAAATGTTGGTTGGCTTCCATTTGAGCTCAAATTCCTAATATCACCGAATAATTATGTGTAGATGATGAAATGAAAAAACAGGCATGTATTCTCCAAACGCGCGTTTCAGTCTGGGTGGCTGAAATGGCTCATAACACTCAATGCATGAAAATGGGGTGGATTGAATAAATTAGCAGAATCACAAAAGGAAACCACTATAGGAAATAGTTTTACACGTGTAATCACTGAAATACTCTAGTGAATGTGTCAATCTGTACTAAATAAATATATTTGTTTATAGACATGCTCTGTATTAGCTTCCACTCTTTCACAGCACTTTGCCAAACAAAATCCCACTAGAAGTAGGATGTTCGCACCCGAGTAGGAGTTTCTTGGATAAATATTTTTTCTATATTGAGACCAAAACCACTTCTACAAATTTCAGACTCTGATTGAAATAGTATATTTCTTTTGCCCCCCCCCCCTTTCTTTTTTCCCTTTTTCCTTTTTATTTTTCCTTCCCATATCCTCCACTGGCAACCACTGATGCATTACCTTAATTCCTCTTACCTCCCACCGCTCCGGTGAGCAGGCGCCCCGCTGCAGACAGAGCACGTCAGTCAGTAAGGAGCCCAGCTAGAAGTGGCCGCACCCGAATGCCGCCACCAGCAAAGGGCCTCGGAGCCTGAGAAAATTCCTCTGTTTACAGACTGACTCTCTGCCCTGTGTTGTTGGTTGGGTTCTCATTTCCCCGGTGAAATGCTTCCTTGAATCAAAGGGAAAACAGCGATGCTACGGTCTCTGCAGAGAGCACTTACAGGATGTTTTTCAGGGGGTGGGGGAAGAGAGGTATGTTGCAAAATGTCAGATGCTTCTTCTCATTAGTTTCAACAGTTTTAAGAAAAGAATGTAGGTGAGCTCTCTTGTTTTGCTCAGATAATTGAATTTATTTCAAAGTAATACGCGCTCCTTCTATCCAGTAACTGCCAATTTCAGCATCCATTTCTGTACATCTGGTGTTTCAACCGTTACAATGGAAGTTATAATGTAATGAAAATAATAATTATGGATTAGCATGCAGTGTTTTCAAAATGCCATATATTAGCTCTGTAATCAACCAATCCTCAAAAAAGATTTTCAGCGACTGATAGTATTTCTGTTTCAAAGGCAGGGGAAATTGAAACACGGAGACATTAAGTGGTTTGTCTGAGGCCACACAGCGAGTAAGTGTCAGAGCTGGGAGCAGAGCCCAGCCCTGGCTCCTGCCCTTGTACTCAGACGACTGTACCACACCATATTGTTTCCAAATAAATTTGCTAAAAATCATATGCTGAGCTCATGAGGAGTAGTGACATGGAGGAGGAATTTAACCCCTTCTGTCACTTCCTACCGAAGAAGAACCTGAGCCTCTACAGCAGTAGAAGGAAACCTTAAAAAGCCAAGAAAAGCCTTCCTTGGCGAGAGGGAGCCATCCAGGTTATTTCATGCTGAATTACTCTCAGGTTGAAGGAGTTTTTATTAGTAGTGGTATATTTTCACATGGGAGTGCTGTGACCGTTCACTGCCCTTGAGTCATAAACCAGAGGTTTCAGTATCTAACCATCCCTGAAGTCTTTTCTTTGTATGTCTCAAAGCTTCTAGCTTTAACTTCATACTCAGACATAATAAAGTTGCCCGCACACATTATTGCTGCTGTACAGCTAAAGCAGCAAGTTGAGACACATCAGAAGAGGAGACATTGGCCTCTGAGCGACTCAAAGTGTTTTGACCAGTTTGATGATGTAAGGTGGTAAAATTATTAGTGAATTAATTGTGATGCTCATGAGGAGATCGGGGATAATCGGAAACCACTGCATTTCCATTGGGATAGAGGGATTGACCTTTCTCAATTACAGTGGGGTCCAACAGGTTGTATTCATCAAGGTTTGGTGCCTCATTGAGACCTGCTGTCTTCAGAGCATGTCATATGCAGACGGTTATGGACCATTAGACCCACAGCAATAATAACTTGCTGGATTTCAACTTGCCCTTCAGGAGAAGCAGCCTGCTCCCTTGGACCAGGAAAGGCAGGTGATGGAGCTCAGCTACATATTTTGCAGCCTGGGGGAAGGAATTCCTGTCTCTGAGTGTGAACAGAGAGCAGCATGAGGTTGAGTAGGGCTCAGAAGAGGAATTTCTATCAGTGTGCTAAGCAGTGTTCCCTTTTCTCAAACAATTAAGGAAGGTTTCTTGCTCTCAGACAAATAAAGCCTATTAAAGCTGGTGGCAGTGATGGGAAGAATTTTGTGAAAATATGTTTGTTTTGCAAAGCTGGCTGCCAAGTATTGTTTTATAGTTCAATTTTTTCCTTCTTTCTCCACTGTTTACAGTACCCTCTGAGAAACTTAAAATGATCTTTCTCTCCCTACCAATTTTGTTCTTTTTTTCTTTTGGCAGACATTGGTACCCCACTCCCACACCCCTGTTCTTGCTGCAATAGAAACCATGATCCTTTTGCCTTATTTTTCTTTTTTTATAATAGCAGCCCAGCCCTGAGAACAGTGTTTGCTAGTTAACTGCTATATCACAAATTTGGCCAAATGAGCTGAAGGACAGCAGTACAAGCCCTACATTTTGTTCTCCTTCCACTGGTGGTATTTCATGAGGTGTCTGACAAATACATTTGGTCCTTGTTTTTCAGAGATCCTGTCTCCATTGGCCTTGGGAACGTCGTTATTGCCAGTGGCAGAGAGCAACTATAAAAAAAATGGGTAGCTGAGATCTAGACTATGTTCTTTAATAGACTTGGATGATATATCCTGGATATATCTTGTTCCAGGACACAGCAGCATGGTTTTATGTGATTATTGAAAAAGTTTATGCCATTGGCATATAAAAGGTAAATCAAAGCCCAGAACTGACTTTGCTGGAAAGCATTTTGTTACAGGCTGTTGAAGGCTTGTTTACTGAAGCAGTGCTTTTATCAGTGTGAGATGTTTGTGGCTACCTACGTAAAGTGTGCTGATGATCTCGGCCACCTTCCTGGGCAGCAGGTACTTATGGCGTGGAAGCTGCTGCTGTTGCTGTTGTCTCACCGGGTGGCTGAACGCTCAGGGAACAGACCTGGGGAACTGACCTGAGGAACAGAGTGGTTTGGTGGTGTTTCTTACACCTAACTGTAGTGTCTCTGGGACTAGCTTAAGTACACATGTGGTTGTGCTTCCAGAGGGACCATCACTGTATGGATAAATGGATGCTATAGCTTTCAGCATATCAGTCTGGCCTCATCATAATGAAATCTATGCGATTTCATGAATACAGCAGGGCAAATCATCCAGAGCATCATAATCTACTAAACCTGGGTGTTCACAGATATATATTTGGGCTTTGCTATTCATTATTGACCATGTACTAGACATTATATACATAAAATGTTCCCTCACCCTCTGAGTAATACCAGGCATCTGTGCTTTGGCTAATGATTAAAGATGAGTTTATAGAATTAGAGCCTTCAGTGCTATTGTTTAAAATTGGAGAAAGAATTATCCATTATATTTCTTTGGTAATGTGTATGCACTTTTAGTAAGGAGAGTTTATATCCACACAAATTTATTTAAACTTAAACAGAAGCAATTAATTCTAAACAACATATGGATTTTCTTTTTATAACAATGTTGCTTATTCTTTGCCTCCTAAGCTAATTATTATTTTAATCTCTAAATAAGCTGACACTTCTTTGCATATGGTTTGTCTGTGCAGGCTGGGAAAAATTAGAGCAGTAACCTTTTAACCACAGGGGTTTAATGTAGGTGTTTGTAGATGTACAAAGAACTATGAATCTGTCCAGTATGACTTGTTTGATATTGTGGCGGGATAATGAAATTTCAACGTTAACATTCCTCAAATAAAATGGAAAGAAGACATAGGGAGAAAAGGAGCAGATTTAAAATTAGAGAATCTTCGTGGTTTATGGGTTCCAGGTTATTTGGAATAGAATGAAAGTTAATGCTACATCCTTTTTTCCATCATGCCAGCCAGTGTCTGATCCAAGAATGTCTCTTATTTAAAGGGCAGGGCTCCCTCCACTGTTCTTAAATAAAGGCTTTCACTGTCTGAGATCCAATCCTTCCTGATTTTCACAGTAACATTGTAAGACTGCATGAACAGAATTATTTAATGAAAAGAAGTTTTGCATATGATTCCCCTATCATAAGCCTGTTCAAGTCATATGGTTCGATTTACATTTATGCAAATGTGAGAGAATAGAGTAAAATTACCAAAGGAGGAAAGGACTGTGGCATGTCACAAACAAGATGTGCCTATTTGTATTTATGTTTGCTAATGAAGTTCAGCCAGGACTTGCTCTTTGATTTTGATGCCTGAGTCTGACGTTCCACTTTATGCGTTGTAATTAAAATCTTGCCCACACACATACAAGAGGACACCAAGAAAGGGAGACTTCAAGTTTTAAAAATGCCATTCTGTAACTTGCTTACAGTTTTTCAGGCTTTACAGTTTTTAAGTGATAAAACAGACCTGTGGTATGACATTGTGCCTTAGCTTTAATGTAAGCAGAACTCCTGGCTTAAGCCAATGGAGGATTTGGCCCAATAAACTTTAGTGTCTAGGATGCCCGCTGGAGATGTTTTATCCCAGACTTTCCAAATTTTACCCTGAATAAGAATTAAACATCAACTCACCCAGAAATCACAGCTGTCTTTCTCTTGTTAAAATTATTCTTTCTCATCATGTTACAGCTATGAAATTATGCACTAGTGTAAATTGTTAACTGGAAACCATTTCTCGCCAAGGTACCTGTTCAGAAGTCTTAGTTTTCTAACCTTATATGTTACCTAATTGAGGAGCACTCACATCTTCAGATTTCGCTGGGACTTGTTTCTGTAGATCACAGCGTCAGTATATCTTGTGTTAACAAACACAAGATATATTATTATTATATATAATTATCTGCCCCTAAATTGGTCCTATGAACTCTTCAGTAAACTGTTTCATTTTGTGTGACCTACTGTGGGGATGGGACTTTCGCTGCTCTCTTCATATAGCGGTTCTTTGTGGTCCTTTGTAATATTCTATGTCAGGATACCACTACAGAACAGACATGGGACCAAAAAAAAAAAGAGTGGAAAATGGATGATTTTTCATGAAATTTGAGTTACTGTTTGACTAAGGCCTGTTGTTCCAAATTGCTTTTTTAAAATGTTAGTTTTCCTTTCTTTCACCAAACTAAGGGCAAAGCATGATCTTTCATGTCAGGTGACTGACAGCAATGAACACTGCTCATCTTTTCTGCTTCATTGTATCTCCTTTCAGACTGTTGAAAAAAAAACCCCACAACCTACCTTCATTTACTAAATAATGATAGCATTCCCAAGAAGATCTTTATATTAAAATCCAATGTGCTTTAATAACTTGAAGGAGCAACATTTTCAAGTCAGGGTTCCTATATTATATGCAAATAGACGATGCCTGAGAAGCCATGAGAAGACTCTTCACAGGGTGCCTAGATTGGTTGTTCTTTCACCTTCATCAAGGTCAGAGAAGGGGGATGCAAACTCTTGTTATATGATAGCAAGGGACAAGAAGAGTTTTTGTGAGAGCTAAATGGGCCAAATGAGGTTATATCAACTTTTCAGATCATGGAATCTCTTCTGGGAAGGTGAACTATGTAACTTCTGCCAAGCTAGGTGATTTCCCATGTCTAAAAGGTAGTCCTTTGTCCACCTGCACACGTACTGGGTACAGTAACAGGCTGACAGACCTTCAACCATGGCAAATGAAGAACTAAGAAATCAAGTGCAGACTGGTAGACAGTAAATTTTGAGAAAGAGCACGCATAAAATGCAGTAGATGCTTTTCCAAAACGAGCTCCAGGATTGACCGTGGACTTGTTATCTCCTGATGTTGGGCTATATAGTAGGACACGTCCAGCAAAATGCATACAGCAATGACTTGACATTTCAATCCCACATCAAGAGTCTGCATCATCCTCTGTCTGTAATTCTGAGCCAAGTAATCATATTTTTTTAAAACTTTGGATACTGCCAAAGTGGCATAAAGCACCAAGAAGCGTCATCTAAAACCTTTACGTTATATCAAACTATGTTAAATGACTGCCACATACATAGAAACTGTCTTGCAAGGGCGCGTATGCATGCAAGTTTTATAAAAAACATCTTGCCTTTCTCTTCACAGTTCTTGGCATGAAAAGATACGTCTTTTAGTTTCACGAATTCAGCTGTATAGATCTTGAAGATACATAGCTCAGAACTATGGGATGACTGTCAAATAGTTTTGCTATGCATAAAAGCATTTTGGAGGTTAACCTTTATTATCTAGAAATGTATCGAAATAAGAATTAAGTGTTATCTTGTTATGGAATGGGATGAATCAAACTCCCTCCTCTGAAATACTGATTTTCAAAACAGTTACCTTTAAGCTGAGGTTGAAGGTAAAGATTGTTTCTGAGTATAATGCTTCAATTTATGGCTAAATTCCATAATAAAATATGCATATATCAGAATCACTTTCTCTAGCTTGGAAAGGAAAAAAGTGTTGTTTTCATTATTGCTGAACTTCAAAATGGCTTAAGGAATTTTGTTGGTCCTTTCCAAAGAAATTGAACTTCAGGCAGAGATTAAAGCAGAGGAAATTTTAGCCCAAGGGCAAATGTTTCAGAAAGTTTAAAGTATGTGAAACAGTGAGTTAAGTAGGAAATAGTTTTCAATCCTAACTATAGCCACACTAGTTATAATATATGGCTAAATATAGACTGGTGAGTGTGTCCAACTTTCTGAAGGTGTTATCCTCCCTCCTCTAAAACTTGCTTCTATAATGACCTTTTCAGGGCTATAACTAACTGTATAATATTGCCCATGTTGGAAAATGTTAAACTTCATTATTTCCCAGGTGAGCCCAGCCAAGCCCAACTTTGCTTTGCAACCAAAATTCCTTTTGAAAAATCCAACCTTTTATCTTTCATGTGACTCCAACTTTATAGTTGGGTTCATTTATCTTCAAGCAAACTGCACAATAGCCCTGAATATTTTGTTTATGTGTTAAAGGTTGTCACTTGGGTTATAAAGCTCTGTATAAATATTGGGGTCAATTTGCTAAAAACATTACTTTTGCATCGACTTCAAAATGCCAACCATAATGGTTTGGGCAAGCTGCAGATCCAAACTCCCTTGGACTTGCTGCTTGTGGTTGTGGGAATATATTGGAGCCTTTCAAAATTATGGCTAGTCTGTTTTTGTGCATTTTGTGTTTGGATGTAGAGTCTTTGGATTTCTTTTTTGTTTTGTTTGTGGTGATACTGTCATGTCTGATGACTGGCTATATATCCCAGAGCTAATATTCTGCTCTTTGGCTTTAATGCCGTATACCACTAGTCACTATATTGAAGTATGGTGTTAATGTCAAGGATGCTGTAATGAACATCTTGCACGTATTTCCTTTTGCATATTCAGTGCCTGTAAATGTCTCTGGGAATACATGCTTGCTGGTTTTGAAATTATTTCCTTACAGTTTGGTATAAATACTATTTATATACAAAGTTGTTTGATGTTATCCTTTACTCTTAATGATACTTTTCTAATTCTATTTTAGGAGAGGAGAAATTGATCTTTCTGAAATTAATTAGGAAATTGGTAGAGCCACTACAAATGGTAGCTATATGTGGCACTTCCTAAGTGCTTGAACTTAAGAGGTAAAAAATAATCTGACGAAGCACTAAATGCAATATAATAGATGACTGTATTTTCATTTTTGAAACTGAATGACTGCTGAAGGTGAACCAAATAAAGCAAAAGTATTTACACTCCTTTCCTTTTTGAAGCTATCATTAATATCACAAAAAAAAACCCACCCCAAACCAATACGTTTTTAAACTGAGAATATCCCCTTAAAATATAGGATTTCCAGCATACCTGGTATAAAAAGGTATAGTTTCCTTTATTGATTCAGAAAGAGATGTTAAAAATGTATGAAAGGTATTTTAGTGAGACATTGTCACAGGATCTTTTAAAATTATTTTCTCAAATGCTGTTTAACTCTTGTGCTTCTTTAGCATTGGAAACACTTGATCCCAGGTTACAATACATGGGATATTGAATTATTTTGTGGTGCTCAGAGGGTCTTTAAGATTAATTTGGTTTTAGGGGGTGGGGATTATACCAGTATCTGTTTACATAGCTTTAGACTCAAGACTGTAAGTTTGGAAAACTGTAATTATTCAGTAATTTATAGACTATTAAGATAGGTTAGAAATGATTATTGAACATAGTGAATAGAGAACTCATGCTTATAAGGGACAAAGAGATTCAGCATAATAGTGTATTTTTGGCCTCACCTATTTTGCAGGCAATTAGCAAAATAGGATGTTGCATTTTTGCATATCTCTTGCTCTCCTGAAATAGAGTCGCTAACCACTTGTTAACCACACTGATTTTTTTACAGACGAAGTGGTTGCTTATAGCTTCCCCACCAGAAATGTTCAGATTAAGCACACTATTAGATTGCAGCCAGAATAGTCTACAAAACAGGAAGAAAGCCTTGCCTTTCTCTCTGCCTTCTTCCCTTATTTACGTTGATGTGATAATTCATTACAGATTTTCTTGTTCTTTGACAGAGTGCCTACCGCAGAAATGGGATGACTTTTCTCGCCTGCTAATATGGATGTGGCTGCAGCAGCAGGAAAGACAGTGTTATATGAAGGTGATTTTCTTTTCCTTCATGGAAGGAAAAAAAATACAAGCTCCAATGTCTCCGTGTACCAGTGAGTGGGCT
Source organism: Nestor notabilis (assembly GCF_000696875.1). NCBI lineage: Eukaryota > Metazoa > Chordata > Aves > Psittaciformes > Psittacidae > Nestor > Nestor notabilis. The sequence continues at coordinate 221,777 of NW_009939484.1, read as the reverse complement.
GGTTTGTTGTGACTATCTGCTGGCTGACTCTGTCTCTTTTTCCAGCCCCCTCAATCGTTATTCTTGTTTACTAGCTGGAACATTTAGCTAATTAATGGCAGGATGTTTGGGATAGGGTGTAGGTGGACAAGAATGCAGATCAGACAATGCTGAAGTTTGCAGGGGCCTTGCTGCTGTCAGCGTCTTTCTGAAATGCAATGTCATTTTTATTTAAGTCTTTGAAAGTCTGTATGTTCTACAGACTTTTTTTCTTGTAAAGCAGGATGGGGCAGAAAGAGGCCAGAGATAGATTGGGTAATATAGGTTTTTACAGATTATTAAAAGATTATCTATGCTTTCCTTATGATTTTTTTCTGAAAGAAAAACTGTTTTCCACAGTTTTCCACTATTTTCCACTGATTTCTCTCAACTAATTTTTGAGTGTTCAGACAGGGTAATCCAGTTTAATCCAATGAGGAGCTTTTTTATGAGAGTAATAGCTAGTTCAGATCCAAAGATAGTCAGAAAAAGAAGTTCAGATTAACTGTACTTTATCAGTTAGAGACTTTTCTTTTTGCAGACCCAAGGATAGGCTAAATCAGCCCCAAATTCTAAGTATTTAAGTCTCCTAAGGCTTGAGCCATCACTGTCTGAAATCAAGGAAAGCCTTTGAAGTGATTGGCAGTGGATTGGGCCCCTATTCAGAAAAATGCATCCTAAAGTACTTAAATAGCTGTGTCTGTCTCAGTGGTTGTAGGCAAAGGCTGCTATGTACTTGCTCAGCGCTTGCTGCAGGAAGCAGATGTTGTCTCTGTTGTTGACAAAGGCAGCGTTACTGTTGGATTTGGTTAAAGAAGAAATGGTCTCTTTTTTGCCTTTTTTGTATTTTAGTTCACGTTGTTTGTTTTCAGATTTATTTTTTAAATCTCAGTCCCTCCTTCTATGCTTCTTCCCATCTGCTGCTCCTCCAGCCTTCGCTGGCCTCACAAGCACATTCATTACTTCCCATAAAAACTGTACAAATATAGAGCTAACCACGATGATGCTTGACCAGAGAAAAGGGCTCATGCTTCAGCCCGTCATCAGGATTTACAAGCGTGGACTGCTTGTATCCCTGTGGTACCCCTTGGGCCCAGGGGTCTGCTCCAGCCACTCTAAGCCCAGCCTTGAAATCTGACTTAAACCTCAAACTAATACAGAGCGCTCAAGAGATCGTGAGGAGATCAGCAAAGTATCACTTTTATATAATTCGGCCATCCTCCTCCTTTGTGCGTAGTATGTGGGGTCTTAAGTTTTACTCCCACTGTATGCTCTTGTAGTCATTTGTAAGTGATTTTGTTGCCCTTCTTTCCTGGACCTGCTTGCAAAACCTTTAAAAATACCTATATATTTTAAATAAATGGAAAAATGCCTCTTCTCTTTACAACCAAAATATTGTAAAAGTGAACTTTAAACATCAAATATTACTGCCATTCATAAATTGCTTTTTTGTTTTACCTGCTTATGCTTCTGTTTTTTGGAATTAATCTGTGTGTAAAGGGCTAAAAAGTAATGTGTACAATGCAGTGTATTAAACGGGGGGGGGGGGGTTTTCTGATGTTCCATCTGTGCTTCTTGAAATATATGATTAAACTTTTCTTTTTATCATCACTCTTATTTTTTTTTTGTGGCGTCCTTAATCATGGAAAATTATATGCTTGCTGTAAACATCCAGACTTTTTAAAAGGACACCAGCATTTATTGTATTTGGTTTCGATGTGCAGGGATAGAGACAGAAGAAACCATTTCAGGCACTGGGTACTGGAATCAAAATTCCTTCTGTAGCTGTATCTCTCCCAGATTTTACATTTTAAAATATGCATAAGCAGGAAAAATACTGGCACTTACTTTTTACTGGTCTACTTAAAGTCCCAGAGAATGAAGACTCAACATACATTTCTCTCAGAAATATGACAGATCATGTTTTTGTTGGTCTGCCGTATGTTTGTCTATCTTGAACAGTCTGACAGGCAATTATTTATAAAATCTGGGTTTGCCCAGTAAACCCATATAATAACCTTTCACTTCTCTACACAAGTCAGAGAGCTGAATTTAGAGTAAAACAAGGTAGGTTATGTGTCCCTATCTTGGACTAACCCAGTTTATTCTTATTTTGGGAAGCAATCGCTTTTTTCCTCATCTTCAGGATTGTGCAGTTTAAAACACAAAAGTGACCACTAGGGCTTGCGCTGCATACAGAGCGTGTCCTAGCACCCTGCTGCAGAAGCAGAAGTGTATGTTTAAGCTGGTACTAGACATTTTATCTTAAACTTTTTTTCTGTATTATAAGTATAAAAATCAGTTTGAGATTCACTTAATGACTGTGTACAAATAGCTTTGTGCTTGTATGATTTCAACTTGCAGAATCTCAGCAAGGATTTGTAGTAACTGAATCAGGTTAATGCTGATTATTTAGCATCAGTTACCTGAAGAAGGGAAACAGCCAATTTCAGTAGGAATAAGACTCTGTAACATTTAAGGGTGTGGGGGTTTTGCTCCATGTCTGCCTTGCTACATGGTTATAGTACCTAGCTTTTCGGTTTCTTAGTCCAGCTATCCACAAAACAGGGATAATAATTCAGCTTGAAAATCATCAGAGGTGAGTGAGCCCCAACACAGATTTCTAACTGGGCTTTGTCTCATTTCCCGACCTGTCATTCCTCAGGCTTTCTTCCGAGAAAATGAAGCCCTTTAAAAGGCTCTTGCCTTCATCTGGAAATCAGGAGAAGCTGACAATGCTCGGTATTTCTCCAGAGACACTGAGGACCTTGCAGAATTTGCCCCTCTGGGTTTCCACAGTACACTTCTCTTTGTCAAGTGAAGATATCACTGGAGCGGGGGAAGTGTTTTCTGGCACTTCTTGAATTTAGATGAACCTTAGCGTTGTATTAACATTCTGCCATCAGCCATGCCTAGATCTCGTAAAATGTTTTATAGCTTCCCGTCTAGCTCATACAGAATGTTTCATAGTACATAAACACTTCTACTAATAATTTAAGAATAAATAGATAGTGACATTAGTCACAAGTCTAACCTCTAGTTGAATCTTACACAGTTATAGGGTGTGTTTTTTCTCTTGCCTAAATGAATCATCTTGTCCAAGGTTAGACTTTTTATACCTCTACTATATATCTACACCGAGTGGCAGTGCAGCTAGGGAAACGCAGTGGTGGCATGCATAAAATCCAGGGCTTTATTTGGAGGGCACAGAGCCAGCGCAATGCAACAGAGCCATCCCTGAAGGAATTGAATGTAAATTTGATGGTTTAAATAAGGCCAGATGCCTTAAAAAGTTATTTTGAAAGCTGTATCTTTAATGTAGCTCTTAACTTGTTTTTTCTGCTTCAGATAATGAAGTTGCCTTTGCAAAGTAATAAGAAAAAATAGCCCTCATCTATTGTGGGGAGACAAAAATCAGATACTTTGGCTTCTATAAATCACTGAAATGTTGGCAACTGAAACAAACTTCTAGAAGGCAAATGCCTGAAAATTTGAAGGAAACCTTCATATTTTACTGTTAGGAGCTTTTTAACTGTCTAGAGAGCACTCTAAGACACTACATTAATAGCCATTCTCAGTAATCAAGATCCACTATACTTATATACTATTTTGCCTAAACAAGATAGATTAATACTGGATGAAAGATAGAAAGATAAATAAGGAAAATCAAGAACTAAAATTATAATAATACAGTTTCATTTTACATTTTATAGCTCTCTTTATTTGTGATTGATAATTTATCTTAATTTCCATCATACAGAAATGCTGGCACAAGAGTCTTGTACCAATATCTCTGCATTTCTGGACTAGTCTTCGTCCAGATGCTTTGCAGATTTTCTTACTGATTTTGTGAAGATGTGATCTGTCAATCTTTGGTACTTGTATGACTTTGATTACTGTAATATCTTAGTGCCTTACAGTCTTCCATGTATTTATGCCTGCAGCACTGCTTTGAAATAATAATGCGTTGTTATCTCTATTTCTTCTGAGGTATGGAAAGGATGAATAACTGGCCCCATGTTGGGAAACTTGGAACGGTTCAAAAAACCTGGGTTTCCCAAATCCATACTGATGCTCTCAGTTCTAAGTTGTCTTCCCTCTGCAGTGAAAATGATAGGTGTATCAGAAAGCACATAACCCAGCCCCATGGGTTAGGAAAGTGGCAAAGGTAGTATCCAACTGGATCTACGAGAGGAAGCTGGGGAGGAAGAATGCAGTCACTCAATTTGGATCCAGTCCAAGACTCAACACTTTAAAACCTTGAGGCTGAAATGTGCCTCAGCCGTTTAATGACCTGGTGCAGAAACATAAACGTTACATTTCCACCAAAACATGGACTGAGGGATACTTTTCTTCCTCCATACCCTGCTGGATTTCTGCATCAGAAATCACCACGAGGGACATATTCTGGCAGTGCCAGAGTGTTCTTACGTTCATCTCCTCCCATCCTTCCTTTGGAAAGAGCATCAGAACTGCAAGAAACAATAGGAGGCACACAATTAAGAAATGTAGATGCCCTCTTTAAAATGGGGCAGCAGCTGTGATGGGTGTTCACAAAGGTAAAGTAATATGTTAACTTTTAATAAATGAACTGGATCTCAGTCTAATAAAGTTCAGCTGAATTGTGGTAGCTGATCTTCAGTATGTAACTTGTCCAGGAAGAAGAGAAGGTCTGAATACCAGAAGCCGTAGCAGGATTCAGAAAGTCAAGAGTCAATAAAGCAAGTTGGCTCAAACCAGTTCTGTTTAGCTCTCATTTCCATAAGTATTTAATTAATCTGCAAAATAAAATAACAACAAAGAAACTATTTCATTTCTTGTACTGACATGACTTCTTCAGATCTGGAAATGAAATGGCAGCAACTGTGTGTCAAGCCTAGGTGAAAACAAATCTGAAACGTCTCTTAAAGAAGGAGAAAGATGGTTTTTATAGGAGGAAGGCTCCAGCTGAGCTAGTCTCTCTGAGCTCCCTTGCTCAGATGATCGGAGCTGAAATTTGCTGCACATGCACAAATTTTGTTGTAGCTTTAAGTAAATTATTTCAGTAAATTAGATGTGACATGTCTAACTTTCTCCGTGTCACCTTGCCCTTACTTTACTATTTAAAGAATTTATATTCCTCTGTTTTGGAATATTATCAACATTTTTCTAGTCCCAAATTTTCACTGTTTAGCAGACTTTAGTGCAGGCAGAACACAAATACTTGGAAGCAATTATTAAGGGTTGCTTTTTACACCTGGCAAAGGGTGTCTTTGAAAGTCAGTTTCTCCATGGAAGGTGCTACTCTGATTCATCTTCTCTGGGATGGTGGCAAAATTGATATATGGCTTCTGTAGGGTTTGAACTTGTACAACAAACAGTTGAGGTCAGCCATGAGGTCTCTCTCAAACTCATATGCAGCCCATTTGTTCTCCTCACTGTGCAAATCAGACGTGAGCCCAAGAGATAAAACATGATGTATTCTTCTACTGGAAGATCAAGAACCACTGAATATTCCACGGTAAGATAACCTTACTCTGACTGTACTCAGCTACATACCACTTGGAAAAAAAAAATGAAATTATTTTTTTTCCCCTATTTGACAGTTACTTCATGATTATTTCCATTCCTTGAGGATCAGAACTTTGTCCTCATATGTTTGGCAGTGAAATAGTTAAGAATAGTTAGGTCTCATATGTGATCAAGTTTCACAGTCAATACAGTGGTAAACAGGTCTCTTTTTCTGCAACGGTTGTTTTGAAATAGTGGGTTAAGAACCTTTCACATTTTAAGGGCAAATGTATTTTGGAACAGAGTCTGAGTTGCTTACTTTTATTCATGGTACCCAAGTACATGTAGCCATCTAAGCTAGTCCACATTGCTCTGTTGAGAGCATATGAGTATCATCCCTGCAATGAAATCATCCAAGAAATGGCCAAAGCTCCATCCACACATGGGTTAATAGGAGCAGCATGAAGATGATTCCACTGGGACTCTGGAGTTTAAGTGTCTGTTAGTCCCTCTGCTCAAAACCCTGTTAAACCCCTTAATACAGGTGTCTGTGAAGCCGAGGACTATATCCTCATGTCTGTGAATGGGACTTCGGTATGAAATTAATGTTACTTTGGGACCAAATGTATGCTACCGTCAAGCTAAACGAGAAAAAGGAAAGGCTTGGCTATGGACTGTGCGGGGAGGTATGGCCACGCTTGCAGGTTAAAATCTTACCAATGTTATGGTAGTAAAACCAAAATTGGATATAAGCAGCCAAACTTTTGAAATTTTGGCCAAAGTCCAAACCTTCCCAGTTCTCGCTGTGGCTAGTTTTCATATGTGTTTTTTACAGTGTTGAAGTTGAGCTTGTAGATGATGCTGGATTCATTTTATTTTGTTGAGGCTTGTTTTATTTGCACTTTGGTATGTATTTGTGGTGCAGTCTGAAGGGATTTTGCATCTTAGTTGGTTTCTTTGGTGGTCCTAAAGGCAGTGCAAAATTAATGCAGCACTTAAAGAGCCTGTTATTAAAACTTTATTCATAGGTGAGCCAGTGAAGCATAGAAAATTTATGTATATGCATATATATTAAATAAATATGCATATATATATTCATATTTTTTCAGGAAGATTGAATTCCAAAAAACAGCTCTGCTTTTACAAATCCAAAAGCGAGCTTGACCCTGTTTTGGTACCTCCCTCTCTGCAATGAAGGTAGTTTAACCTGGTAAAGATTTTTACTTTGTCAAAGTAATTTGATTGTACCATTGGTTTAATGCTTTTGTATTACTCATTCGTCTCTTGCACAAAGTTTAATATCACACTGTGGATCTTTAAGAGATTTTAAAGCCTCATGAAGTTTTATAAAAATCATCTCTGACCTCCTGTATGAAAAAGGCAGGGTTGTTGTTGGTTTGTTGTTGTTGGGGTTTAAGTCCAACAGAATATTGCCGGAGAGGGAGAGAGAGCTAAGGTCAGGGAGTAAGTCCCCACTTAATACACTGGGCACACAGCAGGTATTTTTATAGCACTTGAATGTTGAAGGGAGTTGTCAGAGCTGGACACTGCAGAGTTACTTCATTGCTCCATTAAGTTGTGTCTGAAAAATACTTATATTCTATAATACATGAGTTGCACTCTTGGCAACTATTTCCTTCCTTCAGACTCATAAAGGTGAGTGGATTGTGCCCTCTGGGGGCTCTCTACTGCTTTAACTCAGATTTAAGGGTGGTGTTTTTTCTTTTTTCTTTATTCTTTTCTTTTTTCTTTTTTCTTTATTCTTTCCTCTTTTCTTCTTTTCTTTTCTTTTCTTTTCTTTTCTTTTCTTTTCTTTTCTTTTCTTTTCTTTTCTTTTCTTTTTTCTTTTCCTTTTTTTCTTTCCTTCTTCTTTCTTTTTCTTTCTTTTCTTTCTTTCTCCTGCCCTTCCTCTCTTTTTCTCTCTTTCCTTCTCTCTTTCTTTAGTGTAAAATATTGTGTTGATTTCCGCCCTTCTTGTGTCTTATGAAGGAAAAAATTTATGTCCTTTTTACATCAGGAAGTCTAGCTTTTCCTGATGTTTTATTGCTTTGAATATTTGAAACATTTCAATCCCAGACAATAAATATTACATGATTATTGTTTTCATATGGATAGGCTATTTCCCCCTGTTTTTTCTATCCAACCTTTTACTAGCAAGTGACACCCAAAAATTTATGGATACTAAAAACATTACTGTTCAACTTTGCTGGGAAGGTCAGAAAGTCCCTCAATTTGCATGCGATATATAAGAGGGAAAAAAAAAAAGTTAAAATAATCTCGTATGTTTTGAATCCTGCAGTGATACAAATTTGCATCAGAAAAGATATCTTTTTTATTTTTTCCCTCAAAAAAATGCTCATATTATAGCTCAAGCCTTGTCTCCACTGAATTGAGGCTTAGGTGGGAAGAGCAGTGAATCCCAACTGAGGGTTTCCCAGATCAGCAACTGGTAGCCTTAGGAGTTTACTTGAGGTTGGTGGGATGGGTTATACCTTTTCATAACTCAGAGTGTAGGTTTTCTGCTCTGCCCAGGTGAGTATCTTGTTGCTTTCATGGTAGGAATGATTCCTGGTCAAGTGGGAACTGTAAAATCCAAACTGAGGTTACACTTTTTAACACCTTCTATTTGGGAGAAGGCAGCTGGCTCCTTGCTGTATTTAGGGACCACCAGTTCTGCAGTACGAGCTGTGGCAACAAAGTCTTACCTTACCGTCCCAGGTTTGATTTCACAACCAGCAGATAAAACAATATGGGAAATCTCGGGTCACGTAGCTAAGTTTATAAGAATACAAGAAACAGGTTCTGCTCAGAAGCCCTGGATAGTCTAACTTTTTTATATTGACAGTTTTTCATGGATACTGTGCAGGACCTGCTGCTCGTGCTCCATCAACCATCATATTGTCAGTGACTTCAGATTGATGATTGATCTTGGTTGCAAAACTGGATTCAGGATAACCAATAAATGTCCCTTTTTCTGTCAGTTCCTGATTGAATGTTTCATGCAAATTCAGTGACCGTCTACATAACTACAAAGAGAGTGATCCTAATGTGTTTCAGGAGGAGGCAAGCTGTCAAGTTGTGGAGACAATAAACGTACATATAGGTCTTTGGAAGTTTATCTTCAGTGATGCATCAGGCCACTCTCAGGCTGGATAAAGGTTTGGTATGAGGATAAGAAAAAAGACTAAACTTGCCAAAGTATTCAAGTGCAGCAATGCCCATGAGCTGGTTGTTCTTTCTCTCCTTGCCTTGTGCAGACAAAAAAAGCCTAAATCTATTCAGAAAGAAACACTAGCAAGTACTTGTTTAAAGTCTTTTTTAAGTGTTGTTGTGTCTTTACCCTCTCTCCTGTCTCATCTTCTTTTGGGAATATTGAAAATAACATTCAGTTCTGTGCTGCCTTTGTCTGTCCTTTTCCATGAGGTAAACATGGACTTTTTCCTCCCTGTTTCTTGCAGACTTTCAGCCAACTCAGCTTTTCCTGTTTACTTCCCTGTCAAAGGCATCATTGGTGATATCACTCCAAGTCTAGAAATAAGGGGTTTGCTGCTTTTCCTAGCTTTCTGCTGCTCCATTTGGTATTATATTGATTTTGCATCATAGCAGATTTGGCATGTCTACTGATTTGTTTATTTATTTATTTTTTTAAGCAGATGCTTCTCCCCCTCCCTTTACCAACACAAGCTGAAGATGAAGGCACTGAAGTGGCTTTACGGAGACCTGGGCTCCCATCCAAACCTCTCAGTGTCTCAATTATAGGTGTGTCATGGGAATCAATTTGTAGACCCAGTCTTTTTAAAATACCAATGATAATAATGATAACAAGAAGCCTGCAGGCATCAAAATTCAAATGAAAAGATGATGGTATGGAAGCTGCAATAGCTGTGACTGATAAACTGGTCACCACAGCTTTGCAAAACCTGTTTTCTTCTTGCACAGACAGAGATAAATGCAGCAGAGAAGCTGCATCATCAAGTGCTCTGTTTGTTTCTTCTGATTTGGAAACCCTAAATATTTTCATGCTTCAGGAAGACACTTAGTCCCGATAAAGGCAATTACTGGCTCAGGGTTCCCTCTGTGGTTTGGACACAATGCTTATATTCTACACAACTTGAAGCAAAAAAAATAAAATGTGATCTCATCTAAACCCTTAATAATTATCAAAACAGGCTCTGATTTAATCTCTCAAAATCTGTGATTTGTTGCTGAACAGTAAAGGTATCACATGTACCTTACATGTAAGGTAATATATGAGGTTTCTTGACTGATGATACTTGTAAATCTACAACAACCTCCTCATGAAAGCACCAGCTTCATTGCTGAAGTCAGAATTTGGGGTTTTCATTTAAGAAAGGAAGGTGCTGCTTTCAGAGCAACACTTGAGCCTGTGCATAACCAGTTTACTGCCTGACATCATTGGCAGCTTAGAATAACACCTCTGAGAGGAGTAAAGTAATCCATTTTTCTCAGCAAGGTATTAGCAAACTCCTACCTCTCCTTGAACTCTACTCAGAAGTACTCTTACGTTGCTAAGTATATGCTGTCTTGTCACCATCACTGCTTTTGCAAGGACCAGGGGCAGCATCTGTCACCCACCTGACATGAAGCTGGCTCGGTATTTGGTGTAATTAGAGCATACTCTTAAAGGAAGACTGTAAATAGGAACATTTTCCTGAACTGAACTCTATATGATCAGGAAAGAGGACAGAAAAGAAAAGCCTATGGACATCTAGGAAGGAAAATAAGTTCATGGTCTATTGTGTGATACTAAAGGTAATCGGCTGCTCTCTTGAAGTGTGGTGACCTACAACCTAGCTAGAGCTAACACCCTCACCCTTGGGTCCCTCACCATTTTATTGCTGCTCTGTAACAGGATGTGCAAGTGCTATGCATTAATACGTTATTACAGATTGGCTAGTGTAAACTCCAGGTGTTGAGAACGTGATTTATTCTATTAGCATAAAAAGGTGTTTTCTATGGCCATATTAAAAATTATACTAACTGTTGGCCTTGCCACTGCGCTGTGTGTGGCGCATGCCAATTTAAATCTGTCATTTCCTCTAATTTACGGATATGCCCTCAGAAGATCATTAATTTGGGGTGGAGTTGGGGATCATAGTACCACTGTGGCCTATTAACCCCCACCTGGCTGTTAATCCCTGCAAAGCACCTTCCCCAAAGATATCTGCTACTGTCATATAGTCACTGAAGCAGAGACCAAAGAAATTATATTTTTGTGTGTATTTTACATTTAACTCTATTTTACACTGCATTTTTAGTTTAAAGTGAATTGTACCTGTTATGTGATGTATGAATCCAGTAACTGATAGGGCTGTGTTTATAGTAAATTCACTATTTAGTGGACTGCACAACTCTTAAGAATTATATAAGAATCCACAATGTATCCTTATGTTCCCCTGGTCTTATCCCGAAGCAGCACATATTCCTGCAAGTACCAACCCTGAGCTCCATTGGGATGAGCAGGCATGGCCTCATATACCCCTAATTGGGCTCCTCTCTGCCAGTGCAAGATTCAGGAGTCACAAGTTTCCTGGTCATACATTAAACTGAGCAGCTGTAGTCTTGATGAGTTCTGTGTGTGTGAAGGCAGCGGAGTGACTTCGGTGTGTCCCAGATAACTCCTACAGCCCCAAGATCACCAATGTAATACCGTTCCTGAGAAGCACCAAACCATCTTTGTGCTGCCTCCCCTCCACATGTTTCTTTGAGGGATTTTACCGCTTTATTTTCCCACTCCCAGATGCTGTTCACTTTGCTGGGCTTTACACTTGGTTCTCCAGTTCTTCATGCCTTGTGTCCACATAGCTTAGATCTGAGTCCTTGATCCAGAGCCGGTTTGAGATGACCCTGGGGTAAGCACAGAGAAAAGACTCTGGTCATAGAATGATAGAATGGTTTGGGTTGGAAAGGACCTTAAGATCATCTAGTTCCAACCCCCCTGCCATGGACAGGAACACCTTCCACTAGACCAGGTTGCTCAAGACCGAGGATACGGTTGGTTTCTGGGCTGCAAGCGCACACTGCCTGCTCATGTTCAGTTTCTCATCAACCAACACCCCCAAGTCCTTCTCTGCAGGGCTGCTCTGAATCTCTTTTCTGCCCAGCTTGTAGCTGTGCCTGGGATTGTGCCCACCCAGGTGTAGGACCTTGCACTTGTCTTGGTTAAACTTCCTGAGGTTGGCATCAGCCCACCTCACAAGCGTGTCCAGGTCCCTCTGGATGGCATCCCTTCCCTCCAGTGTATCAACCAAGCCACACAGCTTGGTGTCATCGGCAAACTTGCTGAGGGCACACTCAATTCCATTGTCCATGTCACCGACAAAGATGTTGAACAAGATCAGTCCCAACACCAGTCCCTGAGGAACACCACTCATTACCCATCTCCATTTGGACATCGCACCATTGACTACAATACTTTATGTGAGGCCATCCAGCCAGTTCTTTATCCACCAAGTGTTCCATCCATCAGATTTATGTCTTTCCAGTTTAGAGACAAGGATGCCATTTGGGACAGTGACAAATGGTCTGCATATGTCCCAGCCTTTTGCACTTGGCTTAAGTGCTATTTTTTCCTATCTGCCCTTTCAATAGCATTGCACAACCACCGTATTTCCTGGAAAAGCCCCATCTTGCCTGATGTAAAATCAGCTCTCATTTTTTAGGCATCTTGAGAATGGATTATCTCTGTATGCTGCACTGAGCTGCTAGCAGTCCATACCCAAGTGATGCCAATACACAAAGCCTGGCTAGAAGCACATCAAGCTTCGGGACATCATTCAAATGCACACAGAAAGCCTATCTTAAGCAGGGTTCCTTATACCCGTTTTTCCTGGCAAAGTTTTAGCCACCTTGTGTTTAAAGACCCCCAAGGATGGAGATTTCATGGTCTTGAATCTACTGATGTTCTTGATCCTCATAAATTTTTTTCCTATCTGGTTTGAATTTTTCTTTGCAGCAATGTAAAGGCATTTCTTATCCTACCAGTAAGGATATATTCTGCCACTGCACTTTTTTTACAGTCTTTTCTGTACTGAAAGGCAGTTATATCCCACCAAGACTCTCTCCTTTGGCTAATAAATGTAACTCGATCAATCTGTCCTCCCGGGTGGTGTTTTCTGGATTTCCAGCACTGCTTTCTGCTTTGACAATGAGCCATTGATAACTCCTCTCTAGGTGCATATATCTACAGCCTTGTCCCCACTCTGTAGCAGTTTTATCTAGACCCATGTTTCCCACACCTGATTAGGAAAGTGAATATGAGACAGTGTCAGAAGCCTGCAAGCGCTAGTGATGAATCTATTGCTTTTCCTTTTGCCTTAAGGCTTGTTACCTGTCACACAGATCCCACAACAAGAGTTCAAATGGCCAACAAAAGTCACACTTTGCATACTCAAGAGCAGACAAAGGATTAGTTAAAAGCGGAGATTATTCAACCTGTTTGTGAACGGGGTGACAGAAGAATTGTGGTTCCAGTGAGGGCCATTCTGACCTGCAGCCAGTCAGACATTACAAGTGAGAATTGGACTGTGTCTCCAAAATCCTGTGCTCCTGTGGTGTAGGGTCATCACACCAATACCGGTGTCCCTGTGACAGGTCAGTGAATGCTGACAGGCAGCAGTTGCAACATCTGCTCTTCTAATGTACAGCGTGAATGAACTGGTGTCATAGCGCTGGTAATCAGGTATTTTCCCTTGACTTTGCCCAGCAAGTGAACTGAAAGAAATATTCTTTACAGTGAAGTTCAGTTCATTTCTAGTGTTTACCTAAAGGCTTTTTTAATTTTATCTGTGTTTTCCAGCTTTGAGTGTGTTCTTACTATACTCATGGGGATAGCCAGACTGCTCTCATCCATGTGATCCTCCTACTGATCTGGAGAAAAGTTAAATTTTCAGGTTTTCATTTCCTGCATCCTACTCCTCACAAGGCCATGAAATCCTATGCATCTCTTGGAGGGTGCATGGGATTGGGACTCATGACTCCTAGACTTCATTTCCAGCTCTTTCTCCAACTTCATCAGTGTTACCATCACTTCCACATGCCTCAGTGACCCCATCTGAAAAAATAATAACATCTTGCTTAATTCATCCCTAGCCCTCAAGGCAGTTTTCAAAAGAAGAAGGAAATCATCATACCAATTTTATAGATGGAGAAACTGAGGCCCAGCAAAGGGAAAAGACTACCATTAGCTTCCCACAAGGCACCATGCCCTTGGCCTCACAGCTCTGTGCTCAGGGGCTTGTCCACCAGACTAGACAAGTGCTGCAGTGGAAATAAATATTCCTCCTGATGACTGTGGTCTCTGTGGTCAGGGCTAAGGGTCGAAATGTTCGCACAGGATCTGCACACAGAAACCACAGAATCCCCCACAGCTTCACTGCACTTTATTAAAAGTCACTGCTTCTGTGAAAAATGGGTTTTACAAGAGTTAGGTGCCTTAATTATAAAGTCATGTGCATTTGAATGACTTCTTCCCTGCTAACCATTTGTGACAGCGTAGAAATGTGAAAAGTATTACCAAGCCTATTTTTAATGTGGCTATGGAGAGGCTGTAGTTCTGGAAAACAAAATCCTGTAGGATCCTGATGAGAAAGACCAGTCATTCTTTAAATATGGTTAGTGTTGTCTGAGTTTAGCAATGATGCCAGTGTTATTTGAAAGACAGGAGACACTGAAGTTTTGCGGTAGCAATCGTGTGATAAATAAGCAATAGAAGCAAGTGATGTACAGGATTAAAATTTTCCCTTTTAAGTGGCTGAATGGTCAGTGTATGGAAATAAAAAAATCATTTCAGAGGGGTGCAGTGTACAGGTTTTACGTGTGTTTTCTGCAGAGCTGTAACCTCTTAAGAATTTATTCCATTCCCAACTCTTTACTAGACAAACTGCCATCTAATAGAGTACACAAACAGCATGGGATCTAATGCTCTGTAGAACTGAGTCCTTAATATTGCTTCTTCATGGGTTGTGTCAGACTCAAGACCTGGAAGTATCATTTTTATCACCAACTTCTGGCCGTAAGGTCTGCAGGGGAAGGGGAAAACACAAGATCTCTCTGGCAGGGTTATTGCCTGCATCCAGTAACAAGGGCTTCAGCCCTTCTTATAATCGGGCTAGACGCTGGAGGAGGAAAGCTGGCCAATAGCAACATTAACATTACAGCAATAAGTGTCAAACTTGGTTTGAAAGGAAATTAAAATTATGAAAAGGAAATATTCTGAATAGGAGGAAGGAGAGCAAGAGAATGCTGTTCTCTTTCAGTCAAAAGATAAAGAATAAGGTAAGAAAGATGGATAAAAAGACGACATACCTGTGGATAAAAATTTTATTGTGGGTTAGGTTTAAGATTGGTGGACATTATTATGGGAATTTCCTCTGATCAAACATATATCTCTATATTTGATTTAGTGGTACTTTATATTTGTGTGATTATGGGTGGTTTGCACACACCTTGGTCATCACTTGCCTTTGTGGGTAGTGGTAACCAATGGTAGGAGACGTCTCTGGAAGACACCAGATGCAGTCCAGCCACATGAATGCCCTTAACTTAGTCTGCCAAACAGCATGGACATACCTAAATTGCCTGTTAAAAATAGGCTCCGGACTAGACCAGTTCCCACATTGTTATTTGCAGCGTACACCACACACATGTATATACTTCGTCCTTAGGTGTATATAGTTACATTTATGAAAACAGTATGCCTACATGCACAGGTACAAGATGAAAAGGTAGGTATGCACATATGTACATGCACATAGGTAAGAACATATATGTGCAACACGTGTGCACACACCAGCATGCTCTTTTTTAAATAAATATTAATAAAATATTAATTACTGTCAATTTTAAAACTAGTTATATTAACTATATCTTATTTAAAAAAAAAAAAAAGCAGATTTAAGTCCTTGCTGGCTTGACTAGAAGCAAATCTAGTATATCAAGCATTTAAGTCCCTACCTATGATGTCCTGGCTACTCCTTTTAAAAAACAGAACAAAACCAACCCAGCCCTAAAACAAAATATTGCTAAACCAAGGCTTCATGTGATTACTTGTTCATAGATGCTTCAGTGACTAAAACTATTTTGGTTCACAAGGCCAGCAAAGAGACTATGCAGCAATATGTCTGCTTATCTTCTTCAGCTCAGGCATAGGCAATGCTGATGTCCAGAGCTAGCCTTCTGCAGAAGATGAGTTTTCCCTTAAACTTTGCTTAAGAATAGAGCTGAAATCTGGAGTAGTATCATTGTTCCAAAGGACTGGATAACATCTGGAAGAGAGATGCCTTCAGTTAATTTATTCCCCTACCTTCTGATTTATCTGGACACTGAGAGCAATTCCTTTGCTCTGAAATGTATTGGCAGTGAGAAAGATGTGAAGATTCTGAACCAAAGAAAGGTGACATCCTGCTTTACTTCTTTTTTTTAACCCCTTTAAGGAAAAATAGGTGGATTTTGGTGCCCGGTGTATTTCTTGGATGATCCTGCAATGTAACCTTTTTACTGCTTACAGATCAGTGTGTTTGTAATGCAATGAGGAAAAGCAATGCATTCATAGAGGTCTAAAGAAAGATATTCTTTGTGCAACATTTATTCTTTCATTTTTTTTAGTTGTAAGAAACTTTATAAAAGCTCCAGACTTTTATACAGGGACAAGTTATTTAAAATTCTTTACAGATAAAAATTGAGTCTGATGGTCATGAGATCCTTCACACCATAGTAGGAAAAAATAAGTGCTTTGTTTTCAAGCCTTTTTCATTTCTTTAGTTGGGTATCATGAATGTGCATCTGAAAGAACTTTTTATTGTGCAGTCTGAGCCTGAAGCATGTCGTATCCCTTGAAATAGCCATTGGTACCAAGCTGTCAAGGCACTATCTGCAGTCAGAGAGAGCAAAACTAGAATGTTAGAACTTCATCTTACATACTGAATCTTTGGTTTAACTTCCAGTGGGACCCTCTGTCTTTCCTTTGCATTTGCATTCATATATGCATTCATATATGCCCTTCACAATGCTAATGGCAAATTTATCAGAACTTCCACTTGCCTGGAAAAAGCTCCAGGAGCTCTACAGCTAAAATTGCAAAGGAGCTTTTTATTCCTCTGCCAAGTCCACATATGAAGGCATGGCACACATAGGCTTATCCAGTGATGTTTATTAAAAATAAATAAATCAATTTAAAATATTGAAACTTCTTGGAAAAGTCAAAATTGAAGTTAAAAATAATGATGTATAATGGTTTGGTATTGGTAACAGACTGTAAATGTACATTGGGGGTTATAAAACTCTTGCGCTGTGGCTATAAATCTAGGGAGAGCAAGTGACCTAATGAGTGCAAATTTGTGCCTAATCTATCCCACTCACACTACTTGTAGGGTTTCAACTTGCAATCCTCAATGCTAAAAAGAATCGTTACTACTATTTAATCTGAAAGAGTAGTTTTGATGCTAGCTCTTCCCCGGTTTGTGGACAAGCCACTGAGGCACATCTGCACCTCTCTAGATACTTCTTAAACAGTGACAGTTGAGAATATCCCTCACTGGCAAGAGCAAGAGAAGCCGTGCCTTGGCTCAAGCCTTTGTTGTTTGCTCATCCTGTGTTGCAGCAGAAGAGAAATGGTATTTAAAATTGACTGACTTTTCTTTTTTTTACACTTGCACATTTTCCTTGATGAAGACATAGAAAAAATTTTCTCATAGTTGTATTGCAATGTGTTTATTTTGTGATTAATCCAAGCCCATAGTCATAAGACTGTGACATGTTAAGGCCTAGTATTGAAGTCTGGGTTAATTTTTACAGTTTTCTTTCATGATAAATGTTGGACCCAGATTTTCAATGTAATCACACTTGTCTGAATCAGGAGTCTGAGTCATGAGTTTGTCTGACATCTTTGTCATGGAAAAATCTGCAGTCCCTCTGGAGACCTAAGGGCTCAGGGAGATTGAATACTTAAAGAGTCATAATTGGAAATAATAGGGAAATTTGGGAAAGAAGATGGGAGATCATGGTTTTTCTGGTACATGTCTTCCCTTATCAATTATTGTAGATTCTTGTTTTTTTGAACCTAATAGAAACTCCTTTCCAGTCTAAACTGTGGATGAGACAGAAGACAACTGCACTCTGAAGGTGCAGCACTGGCTATAATAGGTGTTGGCTGACTTAGAAACTGAGTTTGTGATTATAAGGTTGTGTTTATACCACTGAGAGAGACAAATTCAAGCTTGTTGTGGATCTTCACTGAAGGCGTTACTCAAAGTTGAGAAACTGATCTGGAAATCTTAAATTTGGCTTCCTCCTCCCTGCAGCAGGCTATGAAGCTGCAACAAGGAGACACTACTGCCTTTCTCACAGCATTCCCTAATTCAAACACAGCACGGGAGAAAATTTCCATTCAGAAAAAATATGTAAAAAACAATTTGGCAAAATAATTAACAGTACATTGCAGAGAATGTGTCTGTTTGCAGACCATGTGTCTGTTTGCAGAAACCAGCAAGGGTTTGGCAGCTACAGTGTAGTTATTTATACTTCCTTAACAATTTGCCTGCCATAATCTTCATCTCTTAGGTACAAGAATGAAACACTTTCAGTGTGTCCACAGTAAATCTTTTGACCAAGATAACAATAACATGCTGAGATTGTTCTGTTGGAGGAGGACAGACAGTCAATCTGTGTAATCTGCAGTCCCACCTTTTTTATGAGAGGTACTGTCACGGGACACAGTTTTAGGTAAACATGAGAGAACTCGTATCCAACACAAGTCAAGTGAAGAGTGGAAGAGGAACAGGAGATAAATTGACTAGCTTCAGGCAGGCAGGACATGAGTACCAGGTTGAGAGGGGCACGGAGCCTGACTTGTTGAGTTCTGCACTATTGTGTCTTCAATGATGTAGTATTTCCTGTGGCTCTTTCTGTAAATATTTTCATAAGCTTCGGTTGATATGCACTCTGCTAAGGAATTGCCTAATACTATAATCCCATGGGGGTTTGCAGCTTTAATGGTTTTAATCACTTTTAGCTGGATTAATTTCCTCAGATTTATATCATACAGAATCAGCTATTACTGGTTTATTCCTCATTACATCTATGGCAGCTACACATTCTCACCTACCTAAAAAAATATCAGAGAAGTTTATTTTCTTAGCTTTACCTAATGGTTGTATACTGATCCCCAAGTAAGATGATATTACTGCAAAGGTAGAGGGGTTTGTGCTGAGCATGTTCACATGCCCCTGTGTTTTCCCAGGAAATCTTGGAAAGTGTGGTCGTCCCACATTGCTTAGGCTTGGTCATATCATGATCTTTCTAATTTTTTGGCTAATCATGGTTTCTTACTCCAGACAGAATGAGGCTACAGGTGAACTTTTTGTGTGGAGTTCATGCCACCCAGTATTCACACCTCAACTTCTTGTTACTTCCAGCCAGTAGAGAGAAATAGATGCATTTTGGGAGTGATCAGTCTGACCTGTTTTAATTGTCTGCTTTAATATTACATGAATTGCACCCTAAAGACACCTGTTTCTCTGAACTGAGTACAAAAGGAGAGTAAATACAGTTGTCAACATTGACACTGTCTGCACTTGATCCCACGAAATGCTGCCCTTCAAGCCCTATTTAAACTTATTTATGATGGGATCCATCTGACAGATGATAAATGTCTATGTGTAACCTGGATGTCTAGAATCTTTTCATAGTCAGAAGAAATAAATACACTTTTCTTATGGTGGAATCTGTCCCACATAATGTCAAATATCTGAAATAGCTTAGTTGAACTAGCTGTTGACTGCAGGAGGGACCAGAAGGACTAGAATTTCATTCTGCCTTTGAGACATACACCTGTAAAGTCACATGAGGCTAAATCCATCCCAAGGAAAGACACCTGACTCTTTTATAGTGCGGAACATCCCACACCTCCCTCTGAGACCAGGGGGCAGAGTGTGTTGGATAACCATGTTGCTCATTTAAGTGTGTAAAGATCGATTCATGAATCTTCCTGGGCAACCACACCAGAAAATCCGGGCTTTCAATCATGGTTTTTGATTATTTCCTTGACTAATATGCTTTTGGTATTAATGCTAAAATTAAAAATAAATAAAAAGAAAAAAAGCTGAGAAAATAAAAATCCCCATAAAACTTTTCACAGAGCCAATACTCATGAAGGAGATTGTGAAGTCAGTATGAGTCAGTATGTTACCAAATAGAAGAAGTATATTACATCTGCAAACTTTTTATAATTTACAACATTTTTCATCTAGGGGCATTATTATCATAGTCATAAGAAAAATAAATAAAGGGGGAAATGAAGAGTGGGGGGAAGAGTAAACTCTTGTCACCAGATTGATTCCTCCCTTCTAGACATCCAGGTTTGTGCAAAAGAAACTGGGGGTAATTCTACTCTGTAATATGGGGTAGTTTATACAAATTGCAACTGCATCCAGCTGCGTGTATAGGGTAAACCTGTTGTACCTTTCTCTCTTGCAGACTATGCCAGCCGTCTTTAGTGCCAAGATAATGGACATGCTGTTTCCAATTATTCCCCTTGTGATTAGTTCATTATGATCTGGTTGGGGGGAAGGGTAGCAGGCTGTAGCAATCCCAGACATTTGGGTCTGCTGTGAGGAAAAAATTGCAATTTTTTTTATACGGATGTAGGCCAAGATTTGAGTGCACCTGGGCCAGTTTATGGTTACAGATGAACACTGTGAGAAACGGAGTGATTTCAACTTGAAACCAGGCAAAACACATTGGCTTTGGCTGGCTTTGCTTTGAATTATGGAGTCTGTAGGAAATCAAAACTCAGAAGGGGATAAGCCCACACAAACCAAAGCAAAAGGAATGATTTGCATGAGTGCCCGCAAACTGAACCTGCACAGTTGGGTGAGTTACTCCATGCCTCACCTCCCGGCAGCTTGGGTGTTCAGAGTCCCGCAGTGGCTGGTGGTGCTGCAGAAGCACTTGGCTCTTTTCCTGATTGCGCCTGGGAGTTTTTCCCACTTTACTGTTTCATTGACTAGGATACAAGAACACAACTGGCTTCTTTGTAAATTAAGGAGCTTTCTGAGATTCATTTTTCTCTATCCATGTCTCTGTTTCTCCTCATGTTGCTGCTCTGATCTTTGTAGCACTTGAGAGCTCAATTCTAGTCCCACACAGTCAGGTAGCCGTATGCTGCAGAAACTCTCTTGCACTCTCTCAACATTGCTGCTGCCAGCACAAGACAAAGGCATTTGTGTCTAAACTTTCACACAAGCCTTCTCTAAAGAACTCAGAAAAACAACTGCTGCAGACTGATGCTAATTTAAGAAGTCCTTATATTGCACAAAATTACAAATCAAACCTCTTTTTTAGCAATGATGAGCATCACTCAGAGTAGTGATACTCCTAGTATTTCTGGTTTTGTCCACAGATCTATTCATGCATAATTTGAAAATCTTTTTCGTTATTCAAGTTCACTGTGAGCTTTGCCTTTGTCTACAGCATCTATTTAGCAAACATGAGATATGTGATTGTGGGATAATCAGATTCATTAAAAGCAATGTTTAATTGTTGTTTCCAACTGCAGCAAATTAAGTGAAGATACAATATGGAAAGGAGAAATTTCTTGGGTGTGCTACATAAAAATCAGGACAGAATTATGATGACTACGTCTAATGGAATAATTCATTACAAATAATTTATTTAAATGGAACTTT